>NW_027288384.1:0-34885 GCF_047511675.1 Marmota flaviventris | reverse complement strand
TGTAACCACTAACTGTAATCATAACCCTCACCCTAACCATAAACCTTACCTTAACCCTAACGCTAACACTAACAGTAACCCTAACCTAACACTAACCGTAACACTAACCTTAACACTAACACTAACCCTAACTTAACACTAACCATAACACAATCCCAGCCCTAACCATAACCCTAACCCTAAACTTAACCTAACCCTAACACTAACCTAAACCTAACCTTAATCCTAAAACCAACCCTTACTCTTACCATAACCCTAACCCTAAACCTAACCCCAAAACTAACTGTAATCGTAAAACTAAACCTAACCCTAAACCTAAACCTTACACTAACCTTAACCCTAACTCTAACATGAACTCTAACCCTAAACCTAATAATAACACTAAACCTTACCCTAAACCTAACCCTAACCCTAAACCTAACCCTGATCCTAACACTAACACTACCACAACCCTAACCATAACCATAATCCTAACCCTAACCCTAACCCTAACCCTAACTATAACACTACCCATACCCTAATCCTATCCCTAACCATAACACTTACATTAAAAGTAAACCTAACTCTAAACCTGACACTAACCATAATCCTAACCATAAATCTAACCCTAAACTTAATTATAATGCTAAACCAAACACTAACGCTGACCATAACTGTAACCCTAACACTAACCCTAAACCTAAGCCTAACACTAACATTTACCTTAACCCTAACAAGAACCCTAATCCAAACCCTAACCCTAACCTAAATCTAACCCTAACCCTATCCTTAACATGAACCCTAAACCCAAACCTAACCCCAACACTAACACTAACCCAACCCTAAGCCTAACCCTAACCCTAACACTAACATAACCCTAATCCTAACACTAACCCTAACCCTAAAGCTAACACTAACCCTAACACTAATTTTACCAAAACACTAATATTAACATAAACACTAACCCTAAATCTAACCCTAACTCTCTAACTAACCCCAACCCTAAACCTATAGCTAACACTAACCCTAACTCTAACCGTAACTCTAACCCTAAACCTAATTCTAAATCTAATCTTAACCATAACACTAATGATAACCTTAACCCTTATCCAAACACAAACCCTAACCCTAACAAAACACTAACCCTAACACTAACCCTAACACTAACCCTAAATCCAACCCTAAACCTAACTCTAAAAATAACCCTAACCTTAACGTGAACCCTAAGTCTAAACCTAACCCTATCACAAACACTAACCTTAACCTTAACCCTGACACTAACCCTAACACTAACCCTAATACCAACCCTAGTTCTAACCGTAACCATAATCTTAATTGTAAACCTAAGCCTAACCCAATCCTAACACCAACACAAATCCTAACAGTAAACCTAACACTAAACCTAATATTAATCCTAACGCTAACCCTAACCCTAACACCAATCCTAACCCTAACCCTAACCGTAACCTAATTCTAACCCTAACTTTAACCTTAATCCGAATCCTATCTGTAACCAAAGCCCTAAACTTAACGCTAACTGTAACCCTAACACAAACCCTAACAAAAGCCTAACACTTAAACTAACCCTAACCCTAAACCTCACCCTAACTCTATGTCTAACACTAACAGTAACTCTTTTCATAACCTAACCCTAGCCCTAAACATTACCCTAACCCTAACCCTAACACTAATTCTAACCCTAACTCTTACCCTAACCTAACACTAACCCTATCCCTAAAAATAATACTAACCCTAACTCTAAACGTAACTAAAACACTAATATTAATTCTAACACTAACCCTAATGTTAACCCTAACCCTAACACTAATCCTAACCCTAACCCTAAGAGGACCTCTTATTCTAATCCTGCAACTAACCCTGAACGCAACAGTAACCCTAACCTAACACTAACCCTAACCCTAACCCTAACACTAACCCTAAACCTAAAACTAACCATAACCCTAATACTAACCCTAACACTAATCCTAATGCAAAACCTAAACCTAACACTAACCCTAACACTAACCCTAACCCTAACACTAAACCAACCCTTTCCCTAACCTAACTCTATCCCTAACTCTAACCCTAACACTAACCCTAACTCTAAACCTAACCAAAACACTAATACTAACCCTAACACTAACCCTAAATTTAACCGTAACCTTAACACTAACCCTAACCGTAACCCTAACAGGAACTCTCACCCTAACCCTAATAGTAACCCTAACCCTAACACTAACTCTAACCCTATCCCTAAACCTAAACCTAAACCTAACACTAACCCTAAACCTAAACTTCAACTTAACCCTAACTCTAACCCTAACCTATCACTAACCCTAACCCTAATCGTAACTCTAACCCTAATTCTAAACCTAACCCTAAACTTAAACCCAATACTAAACCTAAATCTAATCCTAACACACCCCTAACCCTAACCCTAACCCTAACCATTCCCCTAACCTAATCCTAACCCTAACCCTAACACTAAAACTAACCGTAACACAAATCCTAGTCCTAAAACTAACTCTATCCTTAACCCAATCCTAACCCTAAGCTAAAGCTAACACTAACCCTAACACTAACACTAACCCTAAACCTAACAATAACCCTAAACCTATTTCTAACCCTAACCCAAAGAGTACTCCTAACCCTAACCCTATTCTAACACGAACCCTAACCCCAACGCTAACCCTAACACTAATCTTAACACTAACCTTAACCTTATCCGTAACTCTATCCCTAACCTAAACACAAACCCTAATCCAAACGAGAAACCTAAACCCAATCTAACCGTAACCCTAACCTTTATGTAACACTAACACTAAACCTAACACTAACCCTAACCCAAACCCTAACCCTATCACTAAACCTAACCATAACCCTAAAGCCAAACCTAACATTAACACTAACTGTAACACTAACACTGACTCTAACACTAACCCTAATAGTACACTTTACCCTAAAACTAACCCTACACTCACCTTAATCCTAACTTTAAACCAATCCTACCCTAACCCTAACCCTAACACAAACCCTAACCTTATTCCTAACCCTAACCCTACCCTAACCCTAACCCCAACCCTATCTCTAACCTTAACCCTAACCCAAACTCTAAGCCTAACACTAACCCTATCCCTAATCCTAACAATAACCCTAACCGTAAACTCTACACTAAACCTAACCCTATCCTAAACCTAACCGTAACACTAACCCTAACCCTAACTCTAAAACTAACCCTAAAATTAACCCTAACCCTAACACTATCCCTAACCCAAACCCTAACTCTAACACTAACACTAACCGTAACACTAACCTAACACTAACACTAACTCTGACCTTAACCCTTACATGAACCCAACACTAACCATAACACTATCCCTAAACCTAAACCTAACCCTAACACTAACCCTAAAACTAAAACTAAACCTTAACCTAACACTAACATTACCCTATCCCTAACCATAACACTTATCCTAACCCTAACCCTAACATTAACACTAACTCTAACCCTAACCCTACAAGAATGCCTAACCCTAAAATGAGCCCTAACCCTAACACTAACCCTAACTGTAATCTTAACCCTAACCCTAACACTATCCTAAACCTAAGCCTTACCCTAACACTAAACCTAACCCTAAACCTAACCCTAAACCTAACACTAACCCTAACTGAACCCTAAACCTAAAACTAACACAAACACTTCACTAATTCTAACTCTAACACTTATCCTAACCCTAACCCTAACACTAACACTAACCCTAACCCTACATCAAAGCCTAACCCTAACACGAACCCTAACACCAACAGTATCCCTAACCCTAATTTTAACCCTTACCCTAACACTATCCTAAACCTAATCCTTACCCTAACACTAAACCTAAGCTTAAACCTAACCCTAAACTAACAATAACCCTAAACCTAACCCTAACCCTATCACTAACACTAACCCTAACACTAACACTAACACTAAACCTCACCATAAGCTTAACTCTAACCCTAACACTTACTCTAAACCTAACCCTAACACTAACCGTAAACCTAACTCTAACACTAACCCCAGAGTAATCCTAATCCTAAACCTAACTCTAAGTGTAACACTAACCCTAACAGTAAACTTTACACACTAATCCTAACACTAACCCTAACACTAACTCTAACACGAAACCTAAGCCTAATTAAACCGTAACCCCTAACACAAACCCTTAACCTAACACAAACCCTAACACAACCTAACCAAACCCTAACCCTAACCCTAACCCCTACCTAAACCTAATCCTAAACCTAATCCTAACACTAACCCTACACTAACTCTAACCATAACCCTAACTCTAACCCTAACCCCAATTAAAACCCTATAACTAACCCTAACACGAAACCTATACCTAACACTAATCTTAACCCTAACCGTAACCCTAATCTTAACCCTAATTCTAACTCTAATCTTAACCATAACCCTAATGAAAACCTTAACCCTAACCCTAACAAAACCCAACCAAAACCGAACACTAACACTAACCCTAACACTACCCCTATATCCAACCCTAACCCTAACTTTAAAACTAACCCTAACCCTAACCTGAACCCTAAGACTAAACCTAACCCTATCACAAATATTAACCCTACCCTAACACTAACCGTAAAACTAACCCTATGCCTAACCCTAATACTAACCCTAACCCTAAGCGTAACCCTAATCTTAACTATAACCCTAAGCCTAACCTAAACCCTAACCCTAACACAAATCCTAACACTAAACCTAACAATAACCTTAATGCTAACTCTAACCCTAACCCTAACACTAACCCTAACTAACCCTTACTCTAAACGTAAACTCACCTAACCCTAACCCCAAACCTAACACTAACCATTGCCCTAAACCTAACACTAATCCTAAGCCAAACTATAACCCTAACACAAACACTAAAGCTATCCCTAACCTTAACCCTAACCCTAACACTAGGTCAAACTGCAACCCTAATCATAAACCTAACCCTTACAGTAACCCTAGCCCTAAACCTAACCCTACCCCTAATCCTAACCCTACCTCTAATCTTATCCATTACCCTAAGCCAAACCCTCATACTAATTCTACCCTAGTCCTAACACTAATCCTTAGCCTATGCCAAACCCTGTTTTACTAGTCCTAACCCTCAGCCTCATTCTAGCTCTAGCCTTAACCCAAAACCTGGCCCTTATTCTGACCCCAACACTAATCCTATATCTAAACCTAAAACTAACCCTAAACCGGACTCTAACTATTCCTTTACCAGTAGACCTATACCTAAACCTAACAGTAACACTAGCACTAGACCAAACCTAATCCTAAATAGAGTCATAAATCTAGCCCTAGCCCTAAACAAAAACCTTGAACTAGCCCTAACAATAACCCTTAACCTAACACAAAGACTAACCCTATCATTAGACCCAAGGCTATTCCTAATTCTGGCCCTAACCCTAACCCAAGCACTGACTCTTACCCTAACTAAACTCTAGCTGTAAACCTTAACCTAACCCAAACCTAACCCTAACACTAAACTTATCCATAACCCTAACCCTAAAACTAGCCAAAACCATAACCTGAGCTCTTACATTACCCATAGCCGTAATGCTGGCCATAAACATCACACAAACCTAGCCCTTATCCTAGCCCTAAACCTAGCCCTAATTGTAACCCTCACTGTAACCCTAGACCTAACCATAACCCTAACCCTCGCCCTAGTCCTAAACTAGCTCAAACTCTAACCCTTTCCCTAATCATAACACTAACCCTAACCCTAACCCTAACCCTAGGCCTTACTCTAACCCTAACCATAGCCCTTACTCTAACCCTAACCCTTGACCTAGACCTAACCCTAGATCATACCCTAATACTTACCCTAAATCTAACCCTGACACTAACCCTAGGCTTAACCCTAACCCTAGCCATAAACTTAACCTTAACCCTAGCCCTAACCTTAGCTCTAACCCTATCCATTACCCTAAAGATAAGCCTAAATCAAATGCTAATCCTAGGTCTAACACTAACCCTATTGCTAACAATAACCATACCATTACTCTAAACGTAACCTGAATCCTAAACATACCCTATCCATTACCTGAATCCTAAACCGAACCCTATTGCTAATACAGGCCTTAACCCTAAACTTTAACCTAAACCAAACCATACCTGGACCCTGACCCTAATAAAACACCTAGCTCTAAACCTGACCCTTACTCTAAAGCTAACCCTTACACTAGACCTAGCCATAACCTAACCATAAAACTACCACTTACTTTTCACCTAGATCTGACATTAGCCCTAGCCCAAATCTTAGCCCTAGACCTAACACATACCCTCATCCTGGCACTAAACCTAGCCTTAATTGTAACCCGAACCCTAACCCTAGCCCTAAATAAAATTCGAACCCGAACCCTAGCTCTAAACCTAGCTATAACCCCCTTCCTCTAAATCTAACTCTAACCCTAGCACTAACATTAACCATACCACTAGCCCTAACCCTAAGTCTAACCCTATCACTAACCCTAGTGCTAATCCTAGCCCTAATTTAGCCCTAACCCTAAACCTACACCTAACCTCAGCTCAAAGAATAACTCTAATTGCACCCCAGTCCTATTTCTAGTTCTAACCCTATCCATTACTGTAACCCTAACACTAACCCTAACCTTAACCCTAATGCAGGCCCTACCCCTAAACCTAGATCTAACTATAACAATAAATCTAAGCCTAAACCTCATCCTACCACTAGCCCTAACATTATCGCTAATCCTAAAATTAGCCCTAACCCTAGCCCTAGCTCTAAAGCAAAACTGAGCCATAGCCCTAACCTAACCCTAGCCTAACAGAAATGCTAGACCTGACATTAGCCCTATCCCTAATTCTTACCCTAACCCTAACACAAAACCTTACCCTATACCTAGCCTTATTCCTAGCCCTAATTTGAGTCCTATTCCTAAACCTGATCAGTAACACTGATCCTGACTCTGACCCTAACACTAACCCTATCTCTAATCATCTCCCTAAACATAAACCTAAACACTAGACCTTGACCTAGACCTAATGTTATCTCTAATCATAACCCTAGTTCTTACATTAGCTGTAGTCCTACACTAGCCCTAACCTAACCCAAAATCTAGCCCTAATTCGAGCCCTAACTCTAGTTTAATCATAGCCCTAACCCTATCCCTAGCCCTAACACTTAACCTAAACCTAACCCTAAACCTAAACCTTGCCCTAACCCTAAACCTAAACCAAACCATAGCCCTATTCCTAACCATAAAACTCTCCCTCAACCTAGATATAATTTTATCCATTACCCTAACCATAACCCTAAGCAAATTCTAACCCTAGGCCTAACCCTAACCACAGCCCTAACCTAACCATAACCCTAGTCCTAACTGTAGCTCTAATCCTATCCATTACCTGAACCATATCTTTAACAAAATTCTATCCCTAGGCCTAACTCTAACCCTATGCCTTACCCTAACCCTGTCCATTATATTAAACCTAACCTAAACCTGACACCTAACCATATCCATTACTCTAACCCTAATGTTAATTTTAGCCCTAACCCTAAACCTTAACTTAACCCATACCCTAACCCTGACTCTGAACCTAATAACCCCTAGCTGTAAACCTGACCTAACCCACATGTAACCCTTACAATAGACCTGGTCATAAAACTAAACCTAAAACTATCCCTAACCATAACCCTAGAACTGACATTAGCCATAGACCTAATCCTAGCCCTAACCCTAGCACAAACCCTACCCCTAATACTAGCCCTAAACATAGCCTTAATACTAATCCTAACATTAACTAGGGCCCTAACCCTAATTTTATCCCATGCCCTAGCCCAAAATGGAGCTACCCTTACCCTAACCCTAATGCTAACCCTAACACTAGCCCTAACTCTAGGCCAAAACCTAACACTAATCTTAGGGATAATCCTAGCCATAAATTAACCCTAATCCTAAACCTAATCCTATCCCTAGCCCTAAGACTAACTCTGTCACCCTAGCCCTATCCCTAGTTCAAATCCTATCCCTTACCATAATCCAAATCCTAGCCCTATCCCTAGCCCCAACCCTAACTCTAACCATCATCCAAGCTCTAAACTGGTTGTAAACCCTAACCTTAAGCCCAAACCTCACCCTAACACTAGCCCTAAACCTAATGCTGATTGCAAAACTAGCTCTAACTCTACCCTAGCCCTAAAACAAAACCGAGCCATAATCCTAACCCTAACCTTTAACCTAAACCAAACACTAACCTTACACCTATCCCTAAACTTAGCCCTAATTTGAGTACTAACCCTAACCATACAAATAACCCTGACCCTGCCTCAGACCCTAACATTACCCCAAGCTCTAAACATTCTCTAACACTAACCCTAGAACTAGCCCTAATCAGAAAATTAGTTCTGTCATTAGCCGTAGCCCTCATGCTGACACAAATCCTAGCCTAATCCGAGCCCTGACTCTAACCCTAACCCTAACCCTACCTCTAACTCTATCCCTTACCCTAAGCCAAACCCTCTCCCTAACACTACTCTAGTCCTAACCTTAATCCTTAGCCTACCCCAAACCCTAACTCTATTACTAGTCCTAAACCTAGTCCTCATTCTAGCTTTAACCCTAATCCTAACCCTGACCCTTATTCTGATCCTAACACTAACCCTAGATCTAAACCTGACCCAAACCTTAAACTGAACCCTAACACTACCCTTACCAGTAAACCTATGCTTAAACCTAATAGTAATACTAGCACTAGACCAAACCTATTCCTAAATAGAGTCACAAATCTAGCCTTAGCCCTAAAAAACCCTAGCATTAGCCATAACAATAGCCCTTAACCTAACATAAAGTCTAAACATATCACTAGACCAAACGCTAGTCCTAATTGTGGCCTTAACCATAAAACTAATCCTAACCCAACAATGATATTTACCCTAATAGAAACCCTAGTTCTAAACCTTATCTTAATCCAAAACCTAACCCTAACATAGACATATCCATAACCCTGACCCTAACACTAGCCATAACCATATTCCTAGCTCTTACATTACCCATAGCCCTAATGTTAGCCCTAAACATCACACAAAACCTAACCCTTATCCTAGAGCTAAACCTAGCCCTAATCAAAACCCTAACCATAACCTTAGACCTAACCCTAATTCTAACCCTTGCAGTAGCCCTAAAGCTAGCTATAACCCTATCCCTTCCCCTAAATCTAATTCTAACCCTAACACTAACACTAACCCTAACCCCAGGCCTAACCCTAACACTAACCTTAGCGCTAATCCTAGCCCTAATTTAGCCCTAACCCTAAATCTACCCCTAACCCTAGCCCAAAGACTAACTTGAACTCTTGCCCTAGCCCTATTTCTAGTTCTAACCCTATCCGTTACCATAACCCTAACACTAGCTCTAATCTTAGCCCTAACCCTAGCAATAGCCCTAAACCTAGATCTAACCATATCAATAAATCTAAGCCTACACTTCACCCTACCACTAACCCTAACACTATCACTAATCATAAAACTAGCTCTAACACTAGGGCTTGTTCTAAAACAAAACTGAGCCAGAGCCCTATCCCTAACCCTAGCCTAACTTACCCTAGACCTGACATTAGCCTTATCACTATCCCTAATCCTAGTTCTAAACCTAGCCTTAATCCTAACCCTAATTTTAACCCTAGCCCTAACCCTAAATTTATCCCTTGTCCTAGCACTAAACATATCTGTAACATCATACCTTACATGAACCCTAATGCTAACCCTAACCCTAGCCCTAAACCTAGGCCTAAATATAATACTAACCCTACCACTAATCCTAGCCCTAATTTAGCCCTAACACTAACCTTAACCTTATCCCTATCCCTAAGACTAACTCCAACTCTTGCTCTAGCCCTATCCTTACTTCTAAACCTATTCCTTACCTTAACACAAACACTAGCCCTATCCCTAGCACCAAACTAAGCCCTAACCTTCGCCAAAGGCTTAAACCTAGATATAAAACTAAAATTAAGAATAAACTATAAACCTTACCCTAACACTAGCTTTCACCCTAATGCTAATTGGAAAACTAACCCTAAATCTACCCTAAACCTAAAAAAAAAAAAAAAAAAAAAAAAAAAACCGAGCCATAACCCTACCCCTTTACCTAAACCAAACCCGAAAGCTACACCTAGCCCTAAACCTAGCCCTAATTTGAGTCCTAACCCTAACCCTAGAAATAACCCTGACACTAACTCGGCCCCTTACACTAACCCTAGCTCTAAACATTGTCCTAACACTAACCTTAGAACTAACCCTAAATAGAAACCTTGTTCTTTCATTAGCTGTAGCCCTAATGATAACACAAATCCTAGCCTGAATATGAGACCTAACTGTATTTTTTAACTCTAACCCTAACCATAACCCTAGCCCTAAACCTAACACTAACCCTAACCCTACCTTAAACCATATCCCTTTCCCTAAGCCAAACCCTAACCCTAATGATACCCTAGTCCTAAACTTAAGCCTTAGCCTATACCAAACCCAACTCTATTACTAGTCCTATCCTAGACTCATTCTAGCTCTAAACCTAACCCTGACCCTTATTTTGACCCTAACACTAACCCTAAGTCTAAACCTGACCCTAACACTAAACCAAACCCTAACACTTCCCATACTGGTAAACCTATACTTGAACCTAACAGTAACACTAGCACTAGACAAAACCTAATCCTAAATATAGACATAAATCTAGCCCTAGCTCTAAACAAAAACCTAGCACTAGCCCTAACAATAACAATTAACCTAACTTAAAGACTAACCCTATCCCTAGACCCAACGCTAATCATAATTCTGGCACTCACCCTAAACCTAACTCCATCCTGAACAATGACCCTTAACCCTAAACAAACTCTAGCTCTAAACCTTATCCTAACCCAAAACCTAACCCTAACACTAGACATATCCGTAACCCTGACCCTAAAACTAGCCATAAACATATTCCTAGCTCTTATATTTCCCATAGCCCTAATGTTAGCCCTAAACCTCACACAAAACCTAGCCCTTATCCTAGCCCTAAACCTAGCTGTAATTGTAACCCTAACCATAACCCTAGACCTAAGCCTAATCCTATGCTCGCCCTAGCCCTAAACCTAGCTCAAACTCTAACCCTTACCATAAACATAACCCTAACCCTAACCCTAGATGTGACTCTAACCCTAACCCTCGCCCAAGACCTAACCCTAGCTCAAATGCTAATACTTACCGTAAAACAATCACTGACACTAACCCTAGGCCTAACCCTAAACCTAGCCCTAATCGTATCCTAATCCCTAGCCCCAACCTTAGCTGTAACACTATCCATTACACTAAAGATGAGCCTAACTCATATGCTAACCCTAGGTGTAATGCTAACCCTATCACTAAGACTAACTCTATCCATTACTCTAAATCTAACCTGAAATCTAAACCTAATCCTATCCATTACCCTATCCATAACCCTAACCCTAAAGCTAATTCAATCCTTAATCCTAAAACTTAACCTAAACCAAACCCTACCTGGACTCTAACCCTAATAATACACCTAGCTTTAAACCTGACCCTTACCTAAACCTAATCCATACACTAGACCTAGCCATAACCTAACCCTAAAACTAACACTAACCATAAATCTAGACCTAACATTAGCCCTATCCCTAATCCTACCCCTAGCCCTAACACAAACCCTCATCCTAGCACTAAACATTGCCTTAATCCTAACCCTAGCTCTAACCCTAAACATAGCCTTAATCCCAACCCTCGCCCTAGCCCTAAACCTAGCTATAACCCCATTCCTTCCCCTAACCCTAAACTAACCCTAGGCCTAACCCTAACACTAACCCTAGCCCTAAATCTAATTTACCCAACCCTAACCCTAGCCCTAAGACTAACTCTAACTCTTGCCCTAGCCCAATTTCTAGTTCAAACTTTATCCGTTAATAACCCTAACACTAGCTCTAACCTTAGCCCTAAACCTAGCCATAGCCCTAAACCTAGATCTAACCATAACAGTAAATCTAAGCCTAAACCTTACCATACCACTAGCACTAACATTATCGCTATTCCTAAAAGTAGATCTAGCTGTAAAACAAAACTGTGACAAAGCCCTAATGCTAACCCTAACCATACCATAATCCTAGACTTGACATTAGACCTATCCCTAAATCTTACCCTAACCCTTACACAAACCCTAACCCTACACTAGCCTTAACCCTAGCCCTAATTCGAGTCTATCCCTAACTCTGATCAGTGACACTGATCTTGACACTGATGGTAACACGAACCCTATCTCTAATCATCACCCTAAACCTAAACCTAAAATATGCACTAGATTTAGACATAATGCTGAACTTAACACTAGCCCTAATCATAACCCTAGTTCTAACATTAGTCCTAGTCCTAAATAGCCCTAACCTAACTCAAAACCTAGACCTAATCAAAGTACTAATCCTAGCTTTAACCCTAGCCCTAACCCTAACCATAGCCCTAACAATTAACCTAAACCTAACCATAAACCTAAACCTTGTCCTAACCTGAAATCTAACCCAAACCATAGCCCTAATCCTAACCATAATCCTAGCCCTAACCCTAGCTCTAATCTTATCCATTACCCTAACCATAACCCTAACAAAATTCTAACCCTAGGCCTAACCCTAACCAAAGCTCTAACCTAAGCATAACCCTAGTCCTAACTGTAGCTCTAATCCAATCTATTACCCTAACCATAACCCTAACAGAATTCTATCCCTAGGCCTAACACTAACCCTATCCCTAATGCTAAATCTGTCCATTACTCTAATTCTAACCTTAACCCTAAACTTAACCGTATCCATTACCCTAACCCTAATACTAAACCTAATGCTAATTTGAGCCCTAAGCCTAATCCTTAACCTAAGCCATACCCTAACCCTGACTCTGACCCTAATAATACCCCTAGCTATAAACCTGACCCTAACCTTCAACGTCACAATTACAATAGACCTGGCCATAATCCTTAGCCTAAAACTATCCCTAACCATAACCCTAGACCTGACATTAGCCCTATCCTAATCCTAGCCCTAACCCTAACAAAATCGTAGCACTAATCCTATCCCTAATCCTAGCCTTAATCCTAACCCTAACATTAACTCTAGCCCTAACCCTAATTTTATGCTTTGCCACAGCCCTAAATGTAGTTGTAATATCATACCTTACCCTAACCCTAATGCTAACTCTAACTCTAGCCCTAAACCTAGGCCTAAACCTACCACTAGCCATAGCTTTAATCTAGCCCTAATTTAGCCCTAACCCTAAATCTAACACTATCCCTAGCCCTAAGACTAACTCTAACTCTTGCCCTAGCACTATCTATCCCTCGTTCTAAACTTATCCGTTACCATAACCCAAACCCTATCCCTATCCCTAGCCCCAACCTTAGCCCTAACCTTCACCCTAGCCCTAAACCTGGATCTAACCCTAACCTTTAGCCTAAAGCTCACTCTAACACTAGCCCTAACCCAAATGCTAATTGGAAAATTAGCCCTAACTGTACCCTAGCCCTAAAACAAAATTGAGCCACAACCCTAACCCTTAACCTAAACCAAACTCTAATCCTACACCTAGCCCGAAATGTAGCCCTAATTTGAGTCCTAACCCTAGCCCTAGAAGTAATCCTGACCCTTACTCGGACCCTAAGAGTAACCCTAGCTCTAAAAATTGACCTAATGCTAACCCTTGAACTAGTCCTAATCAGAATCCTAGTTCTTTCTTTAGCTGTTGCCATAATGCTAAAACAAATCCTAGCCCTATTTCAAGCCCTAAACCTAGGTTTAACCCTAAAGCTAACCCTAACCCTAACCCCAACTCTACCTCTAATCCTATCCCATACCCTAAGCCAAACCCTCACCCTAATTCTACGCTAGTCCTAACCATAATCCTTAGCGTACCTCAAACCCTACTAATCCTAACCCTAGCCCTCATTCTAGCTCTAACCCTCACTCTAACCCTGACCATTATTCTGACCCCATCACTATCCCTAGGTCTAAACCTGACACTCTAAAGCGAACCCTACCCCTACCCCTACTGGTAAACCTATACCTAAACCTAGCAGTAACACTAGCACTAGGCAACACATAATCCTAAATAGAGTCACAAATCTAGCCTTATCCCTAAACAAAAACCTAGCACTAGCCCTAACAGTAACCATTAACCTAATGTAAAGACTAAATCTATCCCTAGACCCAATGCTAGTCCTAAATCTGGCCCTCACTCTAAACCTAACCCTAACCTGACAATGACAGTTACCCTAAAACAAACCCTAGCTCTAAACCTAACTAAAACACTAGACTTATCCATAACCCTAACCCTAAAACTAGCCATAAACATATCACTAGCTCTTACATTACCCATAGCCCTAATGATAGCCATAAACCTCACACAAACATTGCCCTTATCCTAGCCGTAAACCTAGCCCTTATTGTAAACCTAAACATAAGCCTAGATCTAACCTTAACCCTAACCCTCATTTTAACCTTAATTTTAGCTCAAACTCTAACCTTAATCTAAACATAACCCTAATCCTAACCCTAACATTAGCCCTCACTCTAACCCTAACCCTCATGCTAGCCCTAATCCTAGCTTAAACGCTAACACTTACCCCAAAACTAACCCTGATACTAACCCTAGGCCTAACCCTAACCCTAGTCCTAATTCTAACCTTAACCCTAGCCATAACCTTGGCTAACCTATCCATTACCCTAAAGATAAGCCTAACCCAAATGCTAACCCTAGGCCTAACACTAACACTATTGCTAACACTAACCCTATTCATTACTCTAAACGTAACCTGAACCCTAAACTTAACCCTATCAATTACCCTAACCCGGACCCTAACCCTATCCCTAATGCTAATTCAAGCTTTAACCCTGAATCTTACCCTAAACCAAACCCTATTCGAACCCTGACCCTAATAATACACCTAGCTTTAAACCTGAACCTTAACCTAAACCTAAACCTTACACTAGACCTAGCCATAATCATACCCTAAAACTAACCATAACCATACATCCATACCTGGCATTATCCCCAACCCTAATCCTAACCCTAACCCTGACACAAACACTAATTCTCAACTTAGGCCTATACCTAGCCTTAATCCTAACCTAAACCCTAACTCTAGCCCTGTATCTAATTTTAACCCTCGCCCTAGACCTGAACTTAGGTATAACCCCATCCTTTCCCCTAACCCTAACACTAACCATATCTCTAGCCCTAACCATAGGCCTAACCCTAACACTAACCCTAGCATGAATCCTAGACCTAATTTAGCCTTAATCCTAACTCTACCACAACCTTGGCCTAATACTAACTCTAACTCTCCCCAGCCCTATTTCTAGTTCTAACACTATCCATTACAATAAACCTAACACAAGCCCTTACCTTAGCCCTAACCCAGCCCTAGACCCTACCCTAGATCTAACCATAACTCTACATTTGACCCTAACCCTAAGCCTAATCTTCAACCTACCAGTAGACCTAACACTATCACTAATCCTAAAACTATCTGTAACCCTAGCCTTGTCCCTTAAACAAAACCAAGCCATTGTCCTAACCCTAAATGTTAATCTAGACCAAACCCTAACCCTAAACCAAGCCATAACCTCCTAGGTCTAATTCATGCCCTAGTCCTAAAATTAACCCTGACCCTGATTTATATTCTAACATTCTCCTTAGTTCTAAATATAACACTAACCCTAAAGATAACGCTAACACTAGATCTAGATAAAATACTAACTCTAATCATAACCTTAGTTCTTATATTAGCCATAGCCCTAACCCTAGCCCTAAACCTAACAGAAAAACTAGACCTAGTCTGAGCCCTAACCCTAGAAGTAAACCTAAACCTAAACCTAACTTTAGCCATAACCCTAATCCTAACCCTAGCCCTAACCCTAGCTCTAACTCTATCACTTGCCCTAAGCCAAACCCTATGCATAATGCTCAATTTAGCCCTAAGCCTAATCCATAGCCTAATCCAAACCCTAACCCTATTACTAGTCCTAACTCTAGCCCTTATTCTAGCTCCAACCCTAACTCAAATCCTTACCCTAACACAAACCCTCAGTCTAAATCAACCCTAACCCTGAACCAAACCATAAAACTAGCCCTATGAGTAAACTTACACCTAAACCTAACCCTAACACTAGCCCTAGACCTAAGCCTAATCCTAAATATAGCCATAACTCTAGAACTAGACCTAAATAAACCCTGAGCTCTAGCCATAACATGATCCTTAACCTAAAGCACACATCAACCCTATCCGTAGACCTAACTCTAGTCCTAATTCTGGCTTTCACCTTAAACCTAACTCTAACCTGAACACTGACCCTAACACTAACACTAACCCTAGCTCTAAACCTGAACCTAACCCAAAACCTAAACATAACACTAGATATAGCCATAACTCTAACCCTATAACTAGCTCTAATCAGAACCCTAGATCTTACATTACACATAGCATTAACCCTGGGCCTAAACCTAACACAAAACCTAGCCCTAATCTGAGGCCTAAACTTACCCTAAGCATAACCATAATCCTAAATGTAGCCCTACCCCTACCTTTGCCTTACACATAACCCTAGCTCAAAGCCTAACTCTTAGCCTAAACTTAACCCTAGCCTTCTTCCTAAACCTAAACCCAACCTTAGACCTAATCTTAACCTTAACCCTAGTACTAACACTAGCTCTAACCCTAACATTACCGTAACCCTACCCCTAGCCCTAATAATAACCCTAGCCCTAAACCTAACCCTATCCCTAACCCTAATCATAAACCTAACCCTTGACCTAACCCTAAACCTAACCCTTGCAATAATCTTAACTGTAACCCTTACCATAAATCAAAACTAAACCTATCCCTAAAGCTAAATTTAACCATAACCTAAACTTAACCCTAAACCTTAAATCTAGCTTTAACCCTAAACATAGACCTAAACCTAACCCAAACCCTAGCCCTAATCCTATACATAACCCTAGCCCTAACTTTAGGGCTAACCCTATCCATTACCCTAACTATAACTCTAAACCTTCTGATAACCCTAGGCCTAACCCTAACCCTATACATTACACTAAACCAAACCTAAACCCTAAACTTAACTCTGTCATTACCCCAGCCCTAAATCTAACACTAATTTGAACCCTGCACCTAAATGCTAACTTAACCCAAACCCTAATCCTGAACCTGATTCTAAAAATAACCCTAGATCTAAACCTGACCCTAACCAAAAACCTAACCCTTACACTGGACCAAGCCATAAACCTAACACTAAATCTATCCCTAACTGTAACCCAAGACCTGATATTAGCCATAGTCCTAATACTATCCCTAACCCTAAAACAAATCCTAGTCCTCATTGTATCCCTAAACATAGCCTTAATCATAACCCTAACCCTACTTCCAACTCTATATTAACCTTCACCCTTGCCCTAAACCTAGCTATAACCACATCCTTAGCCTAAACTAAAACCTAAATCTAACCCTAACCCTCATGATAACCCTTTCCATATTCTTAGCCCTAGCACTAACCCTAGATCAAAACCTAACTCTAAATCTAACCCTAACTCGATACCTAAGCCTAATCCTAAAACTAGCCCTAACCCTAGCCCTAATATAACCCTAGCTGTAACTTAGCCCTATCCCTAAACTTAACCCTAACCCTAGCCCTAAGACTAACTTTAACTCTCACACTAGCCCTATCACTTGTTCTAACCCTGTCCCTTACCATAACCCTAACCTATCCCAAACCCTAACCCAGATCTTGACCCTAATAATACCCCTAGCTCTAAACTTGACCATAACCCAACACCTAACCCTTAGCTTAGACTTAGCCATAAACCTAATCCTAAAAATATCTTTAACCATAATTCTGGACCTGAAATTAGCCCTAGCCCTAATCCTAGCCCTAACCCTAAAAACACACGTAGCCTTCATCCTAGCCCTAAACGTAGCCTTAATCATAACCCTAACTCTAGCCCTACACCTAAGCCTAATTCTAACCCTCACCCTAGCTTAAACCTAGCTATAATGTCATCCCTTACCCTGAATTTAAACCTAACCCTAACCCTAACCCTAACCCTAGGCTTAAGCTAAACACAAAACCTGGCCCTAATCCTAGCCCTAATTTAGATCTATCTCTAATCCTATCCTAACTCTAGCCCTAAGACTAACTCCAACTCTTGCCCTACCCCTTTCCCTAGTTCTATCCCTATCCATTACCATAAAACTAACACTAGCCTTAACACTTGCCCTGAAGTTAGTCCCAGCCCTGAACCTAACTCTACATCTAAACTTATGACTAACAGTAACACTAGCCCTAACCCTAATGCTAATCATAAAACTAGCCCTAACCCTAATCCTAGCAGTGAACCAAAACTGAACAATAGCCCTAACCCTAAACCTTAACTTAAACCAAACACTAACACTACACCTAGACCTAAACCTAGCCCTAATTTGAGTCCTAAGCCTCACCTTTAAACTAATACTGACCCTGACTCATATCCTAACACTCACCCTAGCTCTAAACACCACCCTAAACTCAAACCAAACACTTAAATTAACAATAGCCCTAATTTGAGTCTTAACGCTAACCCTAAAACTAACCCTGACCCTGACTCCTATCCTAACAAGAACCATAGCTACATATATTACCCTAACCTTAAACCTAACCCTAGCACTTAACCTACCCCTAATCCTAACCCTAAAACTAACCCTAATGGTAACCCTAGTTCTTACATTAGCCGTTGTTCTAATCCTAGCCCTAACCCTAACACAAAAACTAGTCCTAAACTGAGCCCTAAACCTAGCTTTAACTCTAACACTAATTCCTAACCATAGCCCTAACCCTAGATCTAAATCCCTTTACCTAAGCGAAACCCTAAACCTAAGAGTAACCCTAGACTATCCCTAGTCCTTAGACTTACCAAAACCCTAACCCTATTAATAGTCCTAACTCTAGCTTTCATTTTAGCTCTAACACTATCCCAAACCCTAACCCTAACCCTGACCCTTATTCTGACCCTAACACTAAACCTAGGTCTAACCCTAATCCCAACCCTAACCCCAAATTTACCATAATCCTATCCCTAGACCTAACTCTGAACTTAACTCTCAGCCTAGCCCTAATCATAGCTCAGAACCTAACCTTTATGCTAAACATAACCATAAACCTAATCCTAGTTCTAACCCTAAACTTAACCCTAACACAAGACCTAATCCTAACCATAACCCAAGCCCTAACCTTAACTCTAACTGTGTCCATTTCCCTAAAAATATCCCTTACCATAATTCTAACCCTAGGCTTAACATTAACCCTATCACTTTCCCCAAACCTATCAATTACCCTAAACCTACCTTGAACCCTAAACCTAACCCAATCATTGTGCTAACCCAAACACTAATGGTAATTTAAACCCTAACCTAACCTCAAACCTAAACCCTAACACTGACCATGACCCTAATAATTCCCCTAGCTCCTAAACCTGACTCTTACCCTACCTAATCCTTACACTAGACCTAGCCATAAACTTAACCCTATGCTGCAGCCTGGCTGGGCAAAATAACCGAGAGGTGACAAGCAACTTGAAGATTGAAACGGGAACGACTTTATTGTGAGTGAACTCAGCGGGCACTGAGTGAGAACTCAAAGTAGCAGGCACCCAAGGTAGCAGGAGCCGCTTCTCTGTGGAACAGCAGAGGTATATATACACAACTAATTACACACAGCTTACCTCAATTAACATCATCTAGATACAGCAGTCAGCCAATAAGGAATCCTCATCATCTTAATGGCTCACTGGTGTTGCTTCACAAACCACTCCTCCTGGCAAACTGCCAGGCGCCATCTTGACTTGATTTGCATCCCCAATAACTATTCCTAAACTTAACCCTAGACCTTATATTAATCCCAGCCTTAATCCTAGCCCTAACCCTAACACAAACCCTAGCCCTTATCCTAGCCCTAAACATAGCCTTAATTTTATCCCTGACTCAAACCCTAGGCCTAATCCTAACACTAACCCTACCCCTAATTTTAGCCCTAATTTAGCCCTTTACCTAATCCTAACCCTAACACTAGCCCAAAGACTAACACTAACTCTCACCCTAACCCTAACCCTAGTTCTAACTCTATCCCTTACTAGAACAATAATTCTAGTCCTAACCCTTGGTGTAACCCTAGCCCTATTCATAGACTTGGCAATAGCCCTAGATCTAACCATAACCATAAATCTAACCCTAACCCTAATCCTAAACTTAAACCTAACACTAGCCCTAATGCTAATGCTAATCCTAAAACTAGCTCTAACCCTAGCTCTAGCCCTAAAACAAAACCGAGTCATAGCCATAACCCTAACCCTGAACCTAAACCAAACCCTAACCCTACACTTAGCCTTAACCATATCCCTAATTCTAGCCCTAACCCTAACCCAAAAACTAACCCTGACCCTGACTCTGACCCTAATACTAACCCTGGCTCTAAACATCATTATCATCATAAACCTCAACCTAACACTAGACCTAGCCCTAACTCTAACCCTATAACTAGTGCTAATCATAACCCTAGTTCATACATTAGCCATAGCCTTAACCCTAGCCTTATCCTAACCCCAAACCTAGCCTTAATCCGAGTCCTAAACCTAGCTTTAACCCTAAACTTCAACCTAACCCTAACCCAAAACTAGCCCTAATCCTATACATAACCCTAGCCCTAACCTTAGGTCTAAACCTATCCATTACCCTAACAATAATCCTAACCCTTAAGCTAACCCTAGGCCTAACCCTAACCCTATCCGTTACACTAAACCAAACCTAAACCCTAAAACTAACCCTGTCATTACCCTAAACCTAAACCCTAACCTAAACCAAAACCTAACCTTGACCCTGACCCTAAAAATATCCCTAGATATAAACCTGAATCTTAACCTAAACCTAATCCGTACACTGGACTAAGACATATATCTAATGCTAAATCTAGCCCTAGCTTTAACCCTAGCCCCAACATTAGCCCTAGTCCTAATACTATCCCTAACCCTAACACAAACCCTGAACCTCATCCTAGCCATAAACCTAGCCTTAATCATAACCTTAACCATAACTCTAGCCCTAACCCTAATACTAACCTTTGACCTAGCCCTAAACCTAGCCAAAACCACATCCTTTACCCTAAACGTAAGCCTAACTCTAACCCTAACCCTTGTCATCACAATTGCCCTATCATCAGATCGAAACCTACTTTAAATCTAACCCTAACTCGATGCCTAAGCCTAAAATTAGCCATAAACCTGATGCTAATTCTAAAACTAGCCCTAACCCTAGCCCTAACACTAACCCTAGCCGTAATTTAGACCTATCTCTAACCCTAACCCTAACCCGAGCCCTAACAATAACTCTAACTCTCACACTGGCCCTATCACTCGATCTAATCCTATCCCTTTCAATAAACCTAACCCTATCCTAAATCTTAGTCCTAACCCTTGCCCTATCCTTAGCCCTAGCACTAACTCTAAATTTAACCCTAAATCGAAGCCTAAGCCTAAATCTAAGACTAGCCCTGACCCTAACACGAATACTAAAAATTTCCCTAACCCTAATTCTAGCCCTAAAACCAAACTAAGCCAAAGCTCTAACCCTAACCCTTAACCTAAACTAAGCCCTAACCCTACACCTAGCCCTAAACCCAACCCTAATTCGAGTTTTAAGCCAAAACCTAAAACTAACCATGACCCTTACTCTGACCATAAGGCTAACCCGAGGTCTAAACATCACCCTAACCCTAAACCTAAACCTAACAGTAAACTTAGCCCTAAAACACTAAAATTAGCCATAATCATAACCCTAGTACTTACATTAGCCGTAATCCTAACCCTAGCACTAACTTAACCCAAAACCTAGCCCTAATCATAACCATAACCCTAGCTCTAAACTGATTTCTAACTCTATCCATTACCATAACCATAACCCTAATGCTAATTCAAGCCCTAACTTTAAACCTTAACCTATCCCAAACCCTAACCCAGAACTTGACCCTAATAATACTCCTAGCTCTAAACCTGAGGCTAAACCAAAACTTAACCCTTATACTAGATGTACCCATAATCCTAACCCAAAACCTATCTTTAACCATAATTCTGGACCTGAAATTAGCCCTAGCACTAATCCTAGACTTAACCCTAAAAAAACCCTAGCCCTCATCCTAGCCCTAAACCTAGCCTTAATTATAACCCTAACCCTAAACACAGCCTTAACCCTAATTCTAACACTCATCCTACCTCTAAACCTAGCTATAAAGCCATCCCTTATCCCAAACTTTGCCCTATCTCTAAACCTAAACTCTAAATTCTAACTCTAAACTCTAACCCTAACCCTAACCTTAACCCTAACCCTAACCCTAACCCTAACCCTAACCCTAACCCTAGGCTTAAACTAAACACTAAACCTAGCCCTAATCCTAGCCCTATTAGCCCTATCTCTAACCCTAACCCTAACCCTAGCCCTAAGACTAACTCTCGCCCTAGCCCTAGCCCTAGTTCTAACCCTACCCCTTACTATAACCCTAAACCTAGCCATTACCCTTGCAGTATCCTTAGTTCTAGCCCTAACCCTAGATCTAAACCTAATTCCAAATTTAACCCTAACCCTAAGCCTAAGCCTAAGCCTAACACTAACACTAGCCCTAACCCTAACCCTAGGACTAAAACAAAACCGAGTATGAGCCCTAACCCTAAAACTTAACTTAAACCGAATCCTAACACTACAACTAGACCTAACCCTAGACCTAATTCGGGTCCTAACCCTAACCTTAAAACCAACCTTGACCCTGACTCATATCCTAACACTCACCATACCTCTAAACACGGCCCTCAATTTAAACTGAACCCTAACAGTAACCCTATCCCTAATTTGAGTCCTAACTCTAACCCTAAAACTAAGCCTTACCCTGACTCCTATCCTAACATGTACCCTAGCTATAAATATAACCCTAACTTTAAACCTAACCATGACACTAAACCTAACCCATACCCTAACACTAAAACAAACCCTAATGGTAACCCTAGTTCTTACATTAGCCATTGCCCTAACACGAGCCCTAACCCTAACACAAGACCTAAGCCTAATCCAAGCCCTAAACCTAGCTTTAACCCTAACTCTAACCATAACCGTAGCCATAACCCTAGCTCTAAACCAATTCCTTACCTAAGCAAAACCCTAAACCTAAGGGTAACCCTAGACCTATCCCTGATCCTTAGGCTAACCAAAACACTAATTCTATTATTAGCCCTTACTCTTGCCTTCATTCTAGATCTAACCCTATCCAAAACCCTAACACTAACCCTGACCCTTTAACTGACCCTATAACTAATCCTAGGTCTATTCCTAACCCTAATCTTAACCCAAAGTATACTGTAATCCTATCCCTAGACCTAACCCTGAACCTAACTCTCAGCCTAGCCCAAACCATAGCTCAGGACCTAAACCTTACACTAAACATAACCCTAACCTGACCCTAGTTTTAACTCTCACCCTAACCCTAAATCAAGACCTAATCCTAACCATAACCCTAGCCCTAACCTTAAGTCTAACTATATCATTACCCTAAACATAACCCTTACCCTAATGCTAACCCTAGGCCTAAGCCTAAACATATCACTATCCCCAAATTTATCAATTACCCTAAACCTACCCTGAACCCTAGACCTAATACAATCATTAACCTAATCCTAAACCAAATGCTAATTCGAGCCCTAACCCTAAACGCAAACCTAAACCAAACCCTAACACTGACACTGACTCTAATAATTCCCCTAGCTCTAAATCTCATTTTTACCCTATACCTAACCCTTACACTAGACCTAGCCATAAAACTAAACCTAAAACTATCCCTAAGCATAACCCTAGATCTGATATTAGCCCTAGCCATGATACTAGCCCTAACTCTAACAAAAACCCTAGCCCTTATCCTAGCCCTAAACATAGCCTTAATTGTAACCTTAACCATAGCCCTAGGCCTAACCCTAACACTAACCATAGCCCTAATCTTAGATCTAATTTAGCCCTATCTTTAATATTAACCTTAACCCTAGTCCAAAGACTAACTCTAACTCTCACCTTAGTCCTATCCCTATACTTTACTGGAACCCTAATCCTAGCCCAAACCATAGGTCTAACACTAGCCCTATTTATAGCCCTAGCAGCAACCCTAGATCTAACCCTAACTCTAAATCTAAACCTAAACCTTTGCCTAAACCTAAACCTAACACTAGCCCTAACCCTAAGGCTAATCCTAAAATAGCACTAAACGTATCCCTAAAACAAAACTAAGCCATACACCTAACCCTAAACTTTAATATAAACTAAGCCCTAACCCTACATTTAGCCATAACTCTAGCTCTAATTCGAGTTTTAAGCCAAACCCTAAAACTAACCCTGAACCTGACTCTGACCTTAATACTAACCCTAGCTCTAAACATTACCCTAACCCTATACCTAAACTTAACAATAGACCTAGCACTAACCCTAACCCTAAAATTAGCCCTAATCGCAACCCTGGTACTTACATTAGCCGTAACCCTAAACCTAGCCTTAACTTAACCCAAAACCTAGCCTTATTCTGAGCACTTTCCCTAGATTTACCACTAACCTTAACCCTATTACTAATTGTAACTATAACCCTAGCCGTAACCCTAGATTTAAACCTAACCCTAAGCCTAACCCTATCAATAATCATAACAATATTAATCATAACATATTAATCATAGCTGTACCCCTATCTCTAACCCTATCCATTACCCTAACACTAACCCTAATGCTAAACCTTGCCTAAACCTAACTGTATCCCTAATCCTAACTCTATCCATTACCCTAAACCTAACCTGAAACCTAAACCTAACACTATCTTTACCCTAATCCTACCTCTAATGCTAATTTGAGCCCTAATATTAAGCATTAACCTATCCAAAACACTAATCGTGACCCTGACCCTAATAGTACCCTTAGCTCTAAACCTGGCCCTAACCCTAAATCTAATCCTTACACTAGATGTAGCCATAAACCTCATGCTAATACTATTTTTAACCATAACAGTAGACTTGAAATTAGCCCTAGCTGTAATCCTAGCCCTAAACCTAGGCTTACTCCTAACCCAAACCATAACCCGTGCCCTAACCCTAATTCTATTCTTCGCCCTAGCCCTAAATCTACCTATAACCTCATCCTGTACCCCAAAACTAACCATAACCCTAAACCTAACCCTAACCCGAGCCCTAAACCTAGGTCTAACACAAAGCCTAGTGCTAACCCTAGCCTTTATTTAATCCTATCTTAACCTTAAACCTAGCCATAAGACTAACTCTAACTCTTGCCCTAGCCCTAGCCCTAGCCCTAGTTCTATCCTTAGCCTTAATCCTAACTATAGATCTAAGCCGAAGTCTAAATCTAAACCTAACTCTAAATTTAACTGTAACAATAAGCCTAAACCAAACCCTAACACTAGCCTAACTTAAACGCTTACCATAAAACTATTCTTAAACCTAGCCCTCATTCTACCTCTAAACATAACTCTGATCCTCATCTGACCCTAACAGTAATCCTAGGTCTAAACCTGACCCTAACCCTAAACCAAATCCTAACACTACTGGTAACCCTATACCTATACCTAAGCCTAACACTAGACCTAGACCCAAAGCTAATCCTAAATATAGCTATAACTCTAGCCCTAGACCTAAACAAAAACCTAGCACTAGCCCTAACAATAACTCTTAACCTAGACGAACACTTACCCTACCCCTAGACCTAACCCTAGTCCTAATTCTGGATCTAACCCTAACCCTAAAGCTATCCCCCAAACTGACCCTGATTCTAACACTGAATCTAGCTTTAAACCTGACACTAACCCAAAACCTAGACCTAACACTAAAACTAGCCATAACCCTAACCCTAAAACTAGCCCTAAACATAACCCTAGTTCTTACATTATGCATTGTCCTAAACCTAACACAAAACCCAGCCCTAATCCTAGGCCTAAACTTAACTCTAAGCATAACCCTCAGCCTAACCCTAGCCCTAAACCTAATTCTAATCTAAGCCTCGCCTTATACCTAACCCTAGCTTAAAGCCTAAACTTTACACTAAACATAATCCTAGCTCTATCCTAAAACCTAACTCTAACTCTAACCATAATCCTAACATTAAACCTAGCCTGAACTTTAGTTCTAACCATATCCATTACCCTAAATATTACCCTACCCCTAATTAAAACTCTATCCCTAACACTAAACCTAACTTTAACCATAAATGTAAACCTAGACCTAAGCCTAAACCTAACCCTCACCCTAGCCCTAACCCTAGCTCAAACACTAACCCTTACCCTAACCTAACCATAACCCTAGCCCTAAACCTAACACTTACCCTAACTCTAAAATTTACCCTAAATCACACCCTAGCCCTATCTCTAAACCTAGTCCTAATCCTAGACTTAATCCAAACCATAACCTAGCCCTAACCCTAGGTATAAACCTATCCATTATACTAAACATAACCCTAACCCTAATGCTAACCCTAACCCGATCGCTAAACCTAACCCATCCATTACCCTAAACCTTACCTGAAACCTAAACTAAACCTTATCCATTATGCTAATCCTAAACCTAACCTTAATGTTAATTTGAGCCCTAACCCTAAACCTTTAGCTAAACCAAATGCGAGCCCTGACTCTGACCCTAATACTAACCGTATCCCTAAAGCTGAAATTTAACCTAAAACTAACTCTTACACTAGACCTAGCCATAACCTAACCCTAAAACTATCTTTAACATTAACCCTAGACCTGATATTAGCCCTAGACCTGGTCCTAGCCATAACCCTAACAGAAACCCTAGCCCTTAACTTAGCCTTAAACCTAGCCTTAATCCTAAACTGAACCATAACCCTAGGCCTAATCCTAATTCTAACCCTCACCCTAGCCCTAAAGCTAGCTATAACCCCACCCATTCCACTAAACTTAACCTTAACAGCAATGCTAGCATAACCCCTTGGTTTAACCCCAACACTAATCCTAGCCTTAATACTACCCTTAATTTAGCCCTAACCCTAACACTAACCCTAGCCCTAATTCTAGCCCTAATTTAGCCCTAAACCTAACTCTAACTCTAGCCCTAATCCCAGCCCTAATTTAGCCCTAACCCTATCACTAACCTTAGTCCTAATCCTAGCCCTAATTTAGCCCTAACCCTAACCCTAACCCTAAGACTCCTGCTAAGACAAACTCTAATTCTCACTCTAGCCATATCCCTAGCTCTAATCATATTCGTTACCATAAACCTAACCCTCGCCCTAACTCCAGCCCTAGCCCTAGTCCTAACCCTAGATCTAACCCTAACTCTAAATCTAACCCTAACTCTAAGCCTAAACCTTAACCTAACACTAGCCCTAACCCTGATGCTAATCCATAAACTAGCCGTAACTGTAGCTCTAGCCCTAATACAATACCAACTTATATCCCTAACCCTTAACCTAAACCAAACCCTAACCATACACCTAGTACTAAGTTTAGCCCTAATTTGAGTTCTAACCCTAACCCTAAACTAACCCTGACTCTGACACTGACCCTAACAATAACCGTTGTTCTAAACATCACCCTAACTTTAAACCTAACCATAACACTAGACCTAGCCCTAACCCTAACCCTAAAACTAGTACTAATTGTAACACTAGTTCATACATTAGCCATAGCCCTAACCCTACCCCTAACCAACCCAAACCAAGCCCTAATCTGAGCCTTAAAACTAGCTTTAACCCTAACCTTAAATCTAACCCTAACCCAGAACATAGCCCTAAACCTTACCCTAACACTAGCCAGAATTCTAACCATAACCCCACCCTATCACTAGCTCTAACCCCTATCCATTTCCTAACCATAACCATAACTCTAATGGTAACCCTAGGCCTAACCCTATACTTTTCCCTAACCCTAACATATTTCATTAACCTAAACGTAACCTGAACCCTAAACCTAACCCTAACCCTAATGTTATTTCAAGCTCTAACCCTAAACCTTAACCTAATCCAAACCCTAACTCTGACCCTTCCCATTACAATATACCTAGCTCTAACCTTGACCCCACCACTAAATCTAACCTTTATGCTAGACCTAGCCATAAACCTAACCCTAAAACTATCCCTAACCATAACCCTAGACCTGACATTTGCCCTAGCCGTAATTCTAGACCTAACTTTAACCCAAACCAAACCCATAACCCTAACACTAACCCTAGCCCTAATTCTATCCATAACCCTAGCCCTAAATTTAGCTCTAACCCTATCAATTATTGTAAACATAACCCTAATTATAATGCTAACCCTAGGCCTAAATCTAACCCTATCCCTAACCATAACCCTCTCCATTATGCTAAATCTAACCTGAACCCTAAACCAAACCCTATCATTACCTTAACCCAAACCCTAATGCTAATTTGAGCTCTAACCCTAAACCCTAACCTAAATAAAACCCTAAACCTGACCCTGACCCTAATAATACCCCTAGCTCTAAACTTGACCCTTACCCTAAACCTAACACTTACACTAAACATAGCCATAAACCTAACCCTAAAACTATCCCTAACCATAACACTAGTCTGACATTCGCCCTAACACAAATCCTAGCCCTAACCCTAACTCAAACCCTAGTCCTCATCCTAGCCCTAAACCTAGCCTTAATCATAACTTTAATGAAACCCTAGGCCCAACTCTAATTCTAACCTTCACCCTAGCCATATCCCTAGCTCTAACCCCATGGCTTACACTAAACCTAACTCTAATCCTAAAACTAACCCTAGGCCAAAACATTACCATAAACCTAGCCCTATTCCTAGCCCTAATTAAGCCCTATACCTAACCAAACACTAAGCTTAGCCGTAAGAATAACTCTCACTCTCACCCTAGCCCAATTCCTAATTCTAACCCTATCCCTTACCATAACCCTAATCCTAGCCATAAACCATGACCCAACAGTAGCCCCATCCTTAGCCCTAGACCTAACCCTAGATTTAATCCTAAATCTAAATCTAACTTTAACCCTAAGCCTAAATCTAAACCTAACACTATCTCTAAACCTAATGCTAAGCCTAAAACTAACCCTAACCATAGCCCTATCCCTAAAACAAAACCAAGCCATAGCCCTAACTTTAAAACTTAACCTAAACCAAAACCTAACCCTACACCTAACCCTAACCCTAGCCCTAATTCGAGTCTAAACCCTAGCCCTGAAACTACTCTGACCTTGAGTTTGACTCTAACACTAACCAAAGCTCTAAACATCACACTATTGTTATACCTAATCCTATCACTAGACCTAGTCCTAACCCTAATCTTATAACTAGCTCAAATCGAAACCCTAGTCCATACATTGGCCATAACTCTAAACCTAGCCCTAACTCTAAACAAAACCTAGCCTTAATGCAAGACCTAACCCTAGCTTTAACCCTAAACCTAAACCTAACACTATCCCTAACCCTAACTGTAAACATAGCCCTAACCCTAGCTCTAATCCTATCCTTTACCCTACACTAACTCTAACCCTAAAGCTAATCCTAGGCCTAACCCTAATCCTTAGCCTAATCCAAACCCTCACCCTATTACTAGTGCTAACCCTACCCCTTATTCTAGCTCTAACCATAACTCAAACCTGATACTTATTCTGACCCTAATGGTAACCGTAGGTCTAAACCTAACCCTAACCCTATCCTGAACCCTGAAACTAGCACTAGAAATAAACCTCTTCCTAAACCTAACCCTAACACTATCCCTAGACCTAAACCTAACCCTAAATCTAGCCATATCTCTAGCCCTAGACCTAAACAAACACCTAGTCCTAATGATAAAACTTAACCTAACACAAACACTAACCCTACCCCTAGACCTAACTCTAGTTATCATTCTGGATTGAACCCTAACCCTAACTATAACCCAAACACTGACCCTGACCCTAACACTAACCCTAGCTCTAAACATCACACTAACGTTAACCCTAACCCTAACACTTGACCTAGCCATAACACTTACCCCCAAAGTAGCCCTAATCATTACCCTGGTTCATACATTAGTTGTAGGCCTAACACTAGCCCCAACCTAACCCCCAAACTTACCCTAATCTGAGCGCTAACCATATTTTTAACACTAACCCTAAAACTAGCTCTAAACCATACCCTAACCCTAGCTCTAATCCTAGCTCTTACCCACCTAATGCTAACTCTAGTCCTAACCCTAATCCATAGCATACCCCAAACCCTAACCCTATTACTAGTGCTAACTCTAACCTTCATTCTAGCTCTAACTCTAACCCAAACCCAAACCCTAACCCTGACACTTATTCTGACCCTAACACTAACCGTAGGTCTAAACCTGACCCTAACCCAAAACTGAACCCTAATCCTATACTTAAACCTAAACCGGTAATCCTATACTTAAACCTAAACCTAACACTAGCCCTAGACTTAAAATCTAATCCTAAATCTAGCCATATCTCTAGCCCTAGACCTGAACAACAACCTAGCCCTAGCCCTAACAATAACCCTAACCTAACCCAAACACTAACCCTAACCCTAGATCTAACCCTAGTCCTAATTCTGGCACTAACATGAACACTAACTCTAACCTAACACTGGCCCTGACCCTAACATAATCCTAGCTCCAAAGCTCACCCTAAACCAAAACTTAATCCTAACACTAGACCTAGCAATAACCATAACCCTAAAACTAGCCCTAATCATAACCTAGCTCTTACATTACCCATGGCCCTAACCCTAGGCCTAAACTAATACAAAACCCTAGCCCTAATCCTAGGCCTGAACATAACCCTGAGTGTAACCCTAAACCTAACCCTAGCCCTAACCCTAACCCTAAGCCTTGCTTTAGACCTAACCCTAGCTCAAAGCCAAAACATTACCCTTAACATAACCCTAGCCATATCCCAAACCCAAACCTAAAACTAGCCCTAATCCTAACATTAGCCATAGCCCTAACTATAGCTCTAATTATATCCACTACCCTAACCCTAGCCCTAATCCTAACCATAACCCAACCCTAACCCTAGCTCTAATTCTATCCATTACCCTAACCATAATCCTAACCTTAATGCTAACCCTAGGTTTAACCCTAACCCTATCACAATCCCTAAACCTATCCATTACACTAAAATGAATCTGAACCATAATCCTAAGCCTATTCATTACACTAACCCTAACTCTAACCCTAATGCTAATTCGAGCCCTAAACCTAAACCTTAACTTAAACCAAATCTTAAGCTGTACACTTACCCTAATAATACTAATAGCTATAAATTAACCTTTAACCTAAATCTAACCCTTACACTAGACATAAACATAAACATAACCCGAAAATTATTCCTAACTGTATCCCTAGACCTGACATTAGCTCTAGCCCTAATCCTAGCCCTAACCCTAACACGAACACTAGCTCTCATCCTAGCCCAAAACCTAGCCTTAATCATAACCTAACCCTAATTCTAACCCTTTCCCTAGCCCTAAACCTAGTTATAACCCCATTGCTTACCCTAAAACCAACCCACACCCTAACCCTAACACTAACTGTAACCCTAACCTTAACCCTAGGACGTACCCTAACACTAACCCTAGCCCTAATCCTAAACCTAACCCTAACCCTAGCTTTAAGACTAACTATAACTCTCTCCCTAGCCCTAGCCCTAATTCTAACCCTATCACATACCGTAACCTTATTCCTAGCCCTAAGCCCAGAATAACCCTAGCCCTAACCTTACACCTTGCCCTAAACCTAGATTGAAAGCTAACTCTAAATATACACTAATTCTACACCTAAACCTAACCCTAACACTAGCCCTAACCCTAATGCTAATCCTAAAACTAGTCCTAACCTTAGGCTTAGCACTAAAACAAAACTGAGCCATAACACTAACCCTAAACTTTTACCTCAAACAAACCCTAACCTTACATCTAGCCCTAAGTATAGCCCTAATTTGAGTCCTAATCTTAACCCTAAAACTACCCCTGAACCTGTCTCTAACATTAACAATAACCCTACCTCTAAATATCACCTTAAACCTAAACCTTTCCCTAACACTAGACCTAGTCCTAACCCTAATTCTAAAACTAGTTCTAATCATAACCCTAAATCATACATTAGCCGTAACCTTAAACCTAATGCTAACCAAAACCTAGTGGAAATCTTGAGACCTAACCCTAGCTTTCACCCTAACCCTAACCCTAACACTAGCCCTAACCCTAACTCGAACCCTAGCTCTAACCCTAGCTCTAACCTTATCATTTACCCTAGCCAAACCCCAACCCTAATGCTAACCCTAGTCCTAAAACTAATCCTTAGTCTAACCCAAACCTTAACCCCATTACTAGTCCTAACCCTAGCCCCCATTCTTGTTTTAACCATAACCCAAATCCTAACCCTAACCCTGACCCTTATTCTGATCCTTAATCTAAACCAAACCCTAACACTAGCCCTACCCATAACCCTATATCTGAACCTAACCCTAACACTAGTCCTAGATTAAACCTAATCCTAAATCTAGTCATATCTTTAACCAAGACCTAAACAATAAACTAGCCCTAGCTCTAATTAATAACCGTTAACCTAAGCCAAACACTAACCTTAACTCTAGACCTAAAGAATCCTAATTCTGGCTCTTGTCCTAACCCTAACCCTAATCCAAACACAGACTCTGACACTAACAGTAACCCTAGCTATAAAACTGACCTTAACCAAAACCTAAACCTAACAATAGACCCAGCCATAACTGTAAACATAACTCTTACATTACCATACACTAAAACTAGCTCTAAACCTAACACAAAACCTAGCCCTAATCCTAGGCCTAAATCTAGCCCAAAGCGTAATCCTAACCCTAACCTAAACTTATCCCTTACCCTAAGCCTAACCCTCATGCTAACCCTAACCCTCACCTTAGACCTAATCCTAGATAAAACCCAAAACTGAACCCTAAGTAAAACCCTAGCCCTATCCCTAAACCTAATCCTAATCCTAGTAATAATCATAATGTTAACACTAGCCCTAATACTATCTCTAAAATTAGCCATTACCCTAAACCAAAACTTAACCCTAATGATAACCCTAGCTCTAATCCTAATTGTAAACCTAATCCTAGACCTAACCCTAAACCTAACCCTAATTGTAGCATTAACCCTAGATAAAACCCTAACCCTTACTTTAACACTAACCTTAGCCCTAACCCTAACACTAACCCTAAACCTAAAACTACCCCTAACCCTAACCTGACTTTAACCCTATCCATTACCCTAACTCTAATGATAATCTTAGCCCTAACCCTATCACTAACCCTAAATCAAAAACTACCACTAACCCTAACCTGACATCTAACCCTAACCATTAACCTAACTCTAAAAATAACCTTAGCCCTAACCCTAACACTAACCCTAACCTTAACCGTAAATCTAACAGTAGACATAATCCTAAACCTAACCCTCACCCTAGCACTAACAATAGCTCAAAACCTAACCTGTACCCTAAACCTAACCCAAACCCTAACCATAGCCCTAGCCTAAACCCTAACCCTAACTCTAGCCCTAATCCTATCCAAAACCCTAGCCCTAACCCTAGCTCTAATGCTATTCATTACCCTAACAATAACCCTAATCCAAATACTAACCCTAGGCCTAACCCTAACCCTATCACTAACCCTACCAATTACCCTAATGTTAATCTGAATCCTAAACCTAAACCTATCCATAAACCTAACCCTAATTCTAACCCTAATGCTAATTTGAGCCCCTAACCCTAATACTTAACCTAACACAAAGCTGAAACCTGACCCTGACCCTAAAAATACACCTTACTCTTAACTTGGGCCTTACCCTAAACCTAACATTAGACCTAGCAATGAACCTAACCCTATAATTATCCCTAGCTGTAACCATAAACCTGACATTATCCCTATCCCTAAAACTTGCCCTAACCCTAACACAAACCCTAGCCCTCATCCTAACCCCAAATCTGGCCTTAATTCTAACACAAACCTAACCCTAGACCTAAACCTAATTCTAATCATCGCCCTAGCCCTAAACCTAGCTATAATCCCATCCCTTCCCCTAAACCTAACCCTAAACCATCTGAAACATAGCCCTACCCCTAGGCCTAACCCTAACACCAATCCTAGACACAATACCAGCCCCAATTTAGCCCTAAACTTAACCCTAGCCGTAGCCTTAAAACTAACTCTAACTATCACCCTAGCTCTATTCCTTTTTCTAACCCTATCCCTTACTGTAACCCAAACAGTAGACCTAACCTTAGCCCTAACCCTAGCCATAGCCCTAACGCTAGAATTAACCATAACTCTAAATGTACCCCTAAGCCTAATCTCACCCAATCACTAGCAATAACACTAACATTAATTGTAAAACTACCCTTAACTTTAGCCTTAGCCCTAAAACATAATGAGCTATAGCACTAGCCCTAACCCTTAACCTAAACCAAATATGAACCCTACATCTATCCCTAAGCCTACCCCTAATTCGAGTACTATCCCCAACCCTAAAATTAACCCTGACCATGACTGTGAACCTAACAGTAACCCTAGCTCAAAACACCACCCACAACTTAAACCTAACCATAAAACTACACTTAGCCCTAACCGTAACCCTAAAATTATCCCTAATCATAACCCTAGTTCTTACATTAGCTGTATCCCTAACATTAGCCCTAATGTAACCAAAATCTAGCCCTAATGGGAGCCCCAACCCTAGCTTTAACCCTAACTCTAAACCTAAACCAAGTACTAACCCTTACCCTAAACCTAACC
>NW_027288383.1:0-35219 GCF_047511675.1 Marmota flaviventris | reverse complement strand
GGGCAAATCGAAAAGAAAAAAGAAAAAAATAATAAGAGCAGGTATCCGAGGCCCCGATGGGCAAGCAGGTATCCGAGGCCCGATGGGCAAATCGAAGAGAAAAAAGAAAATAAATAAATAAATAAGAGCAGGTATCCGAGGCCCCGATGGGCAAATCGAAAAGAAAAAAAAATAAGAGCAGGTATCCGAGGCCCCGATGGGCAAATCGAAAAGAAAAAAAATAAGAGCAGGTATCCGAGAGCCCGATGGGCAAATCGAAAAGAAAAAAGAAAAAAATAATAAGAGCAGGTATCCGAGGCCCCAATGGGCAAGCAGGTATACTAGGCCCCGATGGGCAAATCGAAAAGAAAAAAGAAAAAAAAAAATAATAAGAGCAGGTATCCGAGGCCCCGATGGGCAAGCAGGTATCCGAGGCCCCGATGGGCAAGCAGGTATCCGAGGCCCCGATGGGCAAATCGAAAAGAAAAAAAAATAAGAGCAGGTATCCGAGGCCCCGATGGGCAAATCGAAAAGAAAAAAAGAAAAAAAAAAATAAGAGCAGGAATCCGAGGCCCCGATGGGCAAGCAGGTATCCGAGGCCCCGATGGGCAAATCGAAAAGAAAAAAGAAAAAAAAAAAAAAATAAGAGCAGGTATCCGAGGCCCCGATGGGCAAGCAGGTATCCGAGGCCCCGATGGGCAAGCAGGTATCCGAGGCAGCGATGGGCAAGCAGGTATCCGAGGCCCCGATGGGCAAGCAGGTATCCGAGGCCCCGATGGGCAAGCAGGTATCCGAGGCCCCGATGGGCAAATCGAAAAGAAAAAAAAATAAGAGCAGGTATCCGAGGCCCCGATGGGCAAATCGAAAAGAAAAAAGAAAAAAATAATAAGAGCAGGTATCCGAGGCCCCGATGGGCAAGCAGGTATCCGAGGCCCCAATGGGCAAGCAGGTATCCCGAGGCCCCGATGGGCAAATCGAAAAGACAAAAAAATAAGAGCAGGTATCCGAGGCCCCGATGGGCAAATCGAAAAGAAAAAAGAAAAAAAAAAAAATAAGAGCAGGTATCCGAGGCCCCGATGGGCAAGCAGTTATCCGAGGCCCCGATGGGCAAGCAGGTATCCGAGGCCCCGATGGGCAAGCAGGTATCCGAGGCCCCGATGGGCAAGCAGGTATCCGAGGCCCCGATGGGCAAATCGAAAAGAAAAAAAATAAGAGCAGGTATCCGAGGCCCTGATGGGCAAATCGAAAAGAAAAAAGAAAAAAATAATAAGAGCAGGTATCCGAGGCCCCGATGGGCAAGCAGGTATCCGAGGCCCCGATGGGCAAGCAGGTATCCGAGGCCCCGATGGGCAAATCGAAAAGACAAAAAAATAAGAGCAGGTATCCGAGGCCCCGATGGGCAAATCGAAAAGAAAAAAAGAAAAAAAAAAAAAATAAGAGCAGGTATCCGAGGCCCCGATGGGCAAGCAGGTATCCGAGGCCCCGATGGGCAAGCAGGTATCCGAGGCCCCGATGGGCAAGCAGGTATCCGAGGCCCCGATGGGCAAGCAGGTATCCGAGGCCCCGATGGGCAAATCGAAAAGAAAAAAAAATAAGAGCAGGTATCCGAGGCCCTGATGGGCAAATCGAAAAGAAAAAAGAAAAAAATAATAAGAGCAGGTATCCGAGGCCCCGATGGGCAAGCAGGTATCCGAGGCCCCGATGGGCAAATCGAAGAGAAAAAAGAAAATAAATAAATAAATAAGAGCAGGTATCCGAGGCCCCGATGGGCAAATCGAAAAGAAAAAAAAATAAGAGCAGGTATCCGAGGCCCCGATGGGCAAATCGAAAAGAAAAAAAAATAAGAGCAGGTATCCGAGAGCCCGATGGGCAAATCGAAAAGAAAAAAGAAAAAAATAATAAGAGCAGGTATCCGAGGCCCCAATGGGCAAGCAGGTATACTAGGCCCCGATGGGCAAATCGAAAAGAAAAAAGAAAAAAAAAAATAATAAGAGCAGGTATCCGAGGCCCCGATGGGCAAGCAGGTATCCGAGGCCCCGATGGGCAAGCAGGTATCCGAGGCCCCGATGGGCAAATCGAAAAGAAAAAAAAATAAGAGCAGGTATCCGAGGCCCCGATGGGCAAATCGAAAAGAAAAAAGAAAAAAAAAATAAGAGCAGGAATCCGAGCCCCGATGGGCAAGCAGGTATCCGAGGCCCCGATGGGCAAATCGAAAAGAAAAAAGAAAAAAAAAAAAAAAATAAGAGCAGGTATCCGAGGCCCCGATGGGCAAGCAGGTATCCGAGGCCCCGATGGGCAAGCAGGTATCCGAGGCAGCGATGGGCAAGCAGGTATCCGAGGCCCCGATGGGCAAGCAGGTATCCGAGGCCCCGATGGGCAAGCAGGTATCCGAGGCCCCGATGGGCAAATCGAAAAGAAAAAAAAATAAGAGCAGGTATCCGAGGCCCCGATGGGCAAATCGAAAAGAAAAAAGAAAAAAATAATAAGAGCAGGTATCCGAGGCCCCGATGGGCAAGCAGGTATCCGAGGCCCCGATGGGCAAGCAGGTATCCGAGGCCCCGATGGGCAAATCGAAAAGACAAAAAAATAAGAGCAGGTATCCGAGGCCCCGATGGGCAAATCGAAAAGAAAAAAGAAAAAAAAAAAAAATAAGAGCAGGTATCCGAGGCCCCGATGGGCAAGCAGTTATCCGAGGCCCCGATGGGCAAGCAGGTATCCGAGGCCCCGATGGGCAAGCAGGTATCCGAGGCCCCGATGGGCAAGCAGGTATCCGAGGCCCCGATGGGCAAATCGAAAAGAAAAAAAAATAAGAGCAGGTATCCGAGGCCCTGATGGGCAAATCGAAAAGAAAAAAGAAAAAAATAATAAGAGCAGGTATCCGAGGCCCCGATGGGCAAGCAGGTATCCGAGGCCCCGATGGGCAAGCAGGTATCCGAGGCCCCGATGGGCAAATCGAAAAGACAAAAAAATAAGAGCAGGTATCCGAGGCCCCGATGGGCAAATCGAAAAGAAAAAAGAAAAAAAAAAAAAATAAGAGCAGGTATCCGAGGCCCCGATGGGCAAGCAGGTATCCGAGGCCCCGATGGGCAAGCAGGTATCCGAGGCCCCGATGGGCAAGCAGGTATCCGAGGCCCCGATGGGCAAGCAGGTATCCGAGGCCCCGATGGGCAAATCGAAAAGAAAAAAAAATAAGAGCAGGTAACCGAGGCCCTGATGGGCAAATCGAAAAGAAAAAAGAAAAAAATAATAAGAGCAGGTATCCGAGGCCCCGATGGGCAAGCAGGTATCCGAGGCCCCGATGGGCAAATCGAAGAGAAAAAAGAAAATAAATAAATAAATAAGAGCAGGTATCCGAGGCCCCCGATGGGCAAATCGAAAGAAAAAAAAATAAGAGCAGGTATCCGAGGCCCCGATGGGCAAATCGAAAAGAAAAAAAAATAAGAGCAGGTATCCGAGAGCCCGATGGGCAAATCGAAAAGAAAAAAGAAAAAAATAATAAGAGCAGGTATCCGAGGCCCCAATGGGCAAGCAGGTATACTAGGCCCCGATGGGCAAATCGAAAAGAAAAAAGAAAAAAAAAAATAATAAGAGCAGGTATCCGAGGCCCCGATGGGCAAGCAGGTATCCGAGGCCCCGATGGGCAAGCAGGTATCCGAGGCCCCGATGGGCAAATCGAAAAGAAAAAAAAATAAGAGCAGGTATCCGAGGCCCCGATGGGCAAATCGAAAAGAAAAAAGAAAAAAAAAAATAAGAGCAGGAATCCGAGGCCCCGATGGGCAAGCAGGTATCCGAGGCCCCGATGGGCAAATCGAAAAGAAAAAAGAAAAAAAAAAAAAATAAGAGCAGGTATCCGAGGCCCCGATGGGCAAGCAGGTATCCGAGGCAGCGATGGGCAAGCAGGTATCCGAGGCCCCGATGGGCAAGCAGGTATCCGAGGCCCCGATGGGCAAGCAGGTATCCGAGGCCCCGATGGGCAAATCGAAAAGAAAAAAAAATAAGAGCAGGTATCCGAGGCCCCGATGGGCAAATCGAAAAGAAAAAAGAAAAAAATAATAAGAGCAGGTATCCGAGGCCCCGATGGGCAAGCAGGTATCCGAGGCCCCGATGGGCAAGCAGGTATCCGAGGCCCCGATGGGCAAATCGAAAAGACAAAAAAATAAGAGCAGGTATCCGAGGCCCCGATGGGCAAATCGAAAAGAAAAAAGAAAAAAAAAAAATAAGAGCAGGTATCCGAGGCCCCGATGGGCAAGCAGGTATCCGAGGCCCCGATGGGCAAGCAGGTATCCGAGGCCCCGATGGGCAAGCAGGTATCCGAGGCCCCGATGGGCAAGCAGGTATCCGAGGCCCCGATGGGCAAATCGAAAAGAAAAAAAAATAAGAGCAGGTATCCGAGGCCCTGATGGGCAAATCGAAAAGAAAAAAGAAAAAAATAATAAGAGCAGGTATCCGAGGCCCCGATGGGCAAGCAGGTATCCGAGGCCCCGATGGGCAAATCGAAGAGAAAAAAGAAAATAAATAAATAAATAAGAGCAGGTATCCGAGGCCCGATGGGGCAAATCTAAAAGAAAAAAGAAAAAAAAAATAATAAGAGCAGGTATCCGAGACCCCGATGGGCAAGCAGGTATCCGAAGCCCCGATGGGCAAGCAGGTATCCGAGGCCCCGATGGGCAAAACGAAAAGAAAAAAAAATAAGAGCAGGTATCCGAGGCCCCGATGGGCAAGCAGGTATCCGAGGCCCCGATGGGCAAGCAGGTATCCGAGGCCCCGATGGGCAAGCAGGTATCTGAGGCTCCGTTGGGCAAGCAGGTATCCGAGGCCCCGATGGGCAAATCGAAAAGAAAAAGAAAAAAAATAATAATAAGAGCAGGTATCCGAGACCCCGATGGGCAAGCAGGTATCCGAGGCCCCGATGGGCAAGCAGGTATCCGAGGCCCCGATGGGCAAAACGAAAAGAAAAAAAAATAAGAGCAGGTATCCGAGGCCCCGATGGGCAAATCGAAAAGAAAAAAGAAAAAAAAAAAAATAAGAGCAGGTATCCGAGGCCCCGATGGGCAAGCAGGTATCCGAGGCCCCGATGGGCAAGCAGGTATCCGAGGCCCCGATGGGCAAGCAGGTATCCGAGGCCCCGATGGGCAAATCGAAAAGAAAAAAAAATAAGAGCATGTATCCGAGGCCCTGATGGGCAAATCGAAAAGAAAAAAAAAAAAATAATAAGAGCAGGTATCCGAGGCCCCGATGGGCAAGCAGGTATCCGAGGCCCCGATGGGCAAATCGAAGAGAAAAAAGAAAATAAATAAATAAATAAGAGCAGGTATCCGAGGCCCCGATGGGGAAATCGAAAAGAAAAAAGAAAAAAAAAAAATAATAAGAGCAGGTATCCGAGGCCCCGATGGGCAAATCGAAAAGAAAAAAGAAAAAAAAAAAAATAAGAGCAGGTATCCGAGGCCCCGATGGGCAAGCAGGTATCCGAGGCCCCGATGGGCAAGCAGGTATCCGAGGCCCCGATGGGCAAGCAGGTATCCGAGGCCCTGATGGGCAAGCAGGTATCCGAGGCCCCGATGGGCAAATCGAAAAGAAAAAAAAATAAGAGCAGGTATCCGAGGCCCCGATGGGCAAATCGAAAAGAAAAAAAAATAAGAGCAGGTATCCGAGAGCCCGATGGGCAAATCGAAAAGAAAAAAGAAAAAAATAATAAGAGCAGGTATCCGAGGCCCCAATGGGCAAGCAGGTATACTAGGCCCCGATGGGCAAATCGAAAAGAAAAAAGAAAAAAAAAATAATAAGAGCAGGTATCCGAGGCCCCAATGGGCAAGCAGGTATCCGAGGCCCCGATGGGCAAGCAGGTATCCGAGGCCCCGATGGGCAAATCGAAAAGAAAAAAAAATAAGAGCAGGTATCCGAGGCCCCGATGGGCAAATCGAAAAGAAAAAAAAATAAGAGCAGGTATCCGAGGCCCCGATGGGCAAATCGAAAAGAAAAAAGAAAAAAAAAAAATAAGAGCAGGTATCCGAGGCCCCGATGGGCAAGCAGGTATCCGAGGCCCCGATGGGCAAATCGAAAAGAAAAAAAAAAAAATAATAAGAGCAGGTATCCGAGGCCCCGATGGGCAAATCGAAAAGAAAAAAGAAAAAAAAAAAATAAGAGCAGGTATCCGAGGCCCCGATGGGCAAGCAGGTATCCGAGGCCCCGATGGGCAAGCAGGTATCCGAGGCCCCGATGGGCAAGCAGGTATCCGAGGCCCTGATGGGCAAGCAGGTATCCGAGGCCCCGATGGGCAAATCGAAAAGAAAAAAAAATAAGAGCAGGTATCCGAGGCCCCGATGGGCAAATCGAAAAGAAAAAAAAATAAGAGCAGGTATCCGAGAGCCCGATGGGCAAATCGAAAAGAAAAAAGAAAAAAATAATAAGAGCAGGTATCCGAGGCCCCAATGGGCAAGCAGGTATACTAGGCCCCGATGGGCAAATCGAAAAGAAAAAAGAAAAAAAAAATAATAAGAGCAGGTATCCGAGGCCCCGATGGGCAAGCAGGTATCCGAGGCCCCGATGGGCAAGCAGGTATCCGAGGCCCCGATGGGCAAATCGAAAAGAAAAAAAAATAAGAGCAGGTATCCGAGGCCCCGATGGGCAAATCGAAAAGAAAAAAGAAAAAAAAAATAAGAGCAGGAATCCGAGGCCCCGATGGGCAAGCAGGTATCCGAGGCCCCGATGGGCAAATCGAAAAGAAAAAAGAAAAAAAAAAAAAATAAGAGCAGGTATCCGAGGCCCCGATGGGCAAGCAGGTATCCGAGGCCCCGATGGGCAAGCAGGTATCCGAGGCAGCGATGGGCAAGCAGGTATCCGAGGCCCCGATGGGCAAGCAGGTATCCGAGGCCCCGATGGGCAAGCAGGTATCCGAGGCCCCGATGGGCAAATCGAAAAGAAAAAAAAATAAGAGCAGGTATCCGAGGCCCCGATGGGCAAATCGAAAAGAAAAAAGAAAAAAAAATTAAGAGCAGGTATCCGAGGCCCCGATGGGCAAGCAGGTATCCGAGGCCCCGATGGGCAAATCGAAAAGAAAAAAGAAAAAAAAAAATAAATAAGAGCAGGTATCCGAGGCCCCGATGGGCAAATCGAAAAGAAAAAAGAAAAAAAAAATAATAAGAGCAGGTATCCGAGGCCCCGATGGGCAAGCAGGTATCCGAGGCCCCGATGGGCAAGCAGGTATCCGAGGCCCCGATGGGCAAGCAGGTATCCGAGGCCCCGATGGGCAAATCGAAAAGAAAAAAAAATAAGAGCAGGTATCCGAGGCCCTGATGGGCAAATCGAAAAGAAAAAAGAAAAAAATAATAAGAGCAGGTATCCGAGGCCCCGATGGGCAAGCAGGTATCCGAGGCCCCGATGGGCAAATCGAAGAGAAAAAAGAAAATAAATAAATAAATAAGAGCAGGTATCCGAGGCCCCGATGGGCAAATCGAAAAGAAAAAAGAAAAAAAAAAATAATAAGAGCAGGTATCCGAGACCCCGATGGGCAAGCAGGTATCCGAAGCCCCGATGGGCAAGCAGGTATCCGAGGCCCCGATGGGCAAGCAGGTATCCGAGGCCCCGATGGGCAAGCAGGTATCCGAGGCCCCGATGGGCAAGCAGGTATCCGAGGCCCCGATGGGCAAGCAGGTATCTGAGGCTCCGTTGGGCAAGCAGGTATCCGAGGCCCCGATGGGCAAATCGAAAAGAAAAAAGAAAAAAAATAATAATAAGAGCAGGTATCCGAGACCCCGATGGGCAAGCAGGTATCCGAGGCCCCGATGGGCAAGCAGGTATCCGAGGCCCCGATGGGCAAAACGAAAAGAAAAAAAAATAAGAGCAGGTATCCGAGGCCCCGATGGGCAAATCGAAAAGAAAAAAGAAAAAAAAAAAAAATAAGAGCAGGTATCCAAGGCCCCGATGGGCAAGAAGGTATCCGAGGCCCAGATGGGCAAGCAGGTATCCGAGGCCCTGATGGGCAAGCAGGTATCCGAGGCCCCGAAGGGCAAGCAGGTATCCGAGGCCCCGATGGGCAAATCGAAAAGAAAAAAAAATAAGAGCAGGTATCCGAGGCCCCGATGGGAAAATCGAAAAGAAAAAAAAATAAGAGCAGGTATCCGAGGCCCCGATGGGCAAATCGAAAAGAAAAAAAAAAAAAATAATAAGAGCAGGTATCCGAGGCCCCGATGGGCAAGCAGGTATCCGAGGCCCCGATGGGCAAGCAGGTATCCGAGGCCCCGATGGGAAGCAGGTATCCGAGTCCCGATGGGCAAGCAGGTATCCGAGGCCCCGATGGGCAAATCGAAAAGAAAAAAAAAATAAGAGCAGGTATCCGAGGCCCCGATGGGCAAATCGAAAAGAAAAAAGAAAAAAAAAAAAATAAGAGCAGGTATCCGAGGCCCCGATGGGCAAGCAGGTATCCGAGGCCCCGATGGGCAAATCGAAAAGAAAAAAAAAAAAAAAAATAAGAGCAGGTATCCGAGGCCCCGATGGGCAAATCGAAAAGAAAAAAGAAAAAAAAAAAAATAAGAGCAGGTATCCGAGGCCCCGATGGGCAAGCAGGTATCCGAGGCCCCGATGGGCAAGCAGGTATCCGAGGCCCCGATGGGCAAGCAGGTATCCGAGGCCCTGATGGGCAAGCAGGTATCCGAGGCCCCGATGGGCAAATCGAAAAGAAAAAAAAATAAGAGCAGGTATCCGAGGCCCCGATGGGCAAATCGAAAAGAAAAAAAAATAAGAGCAGGTATCCGAGAGCCCGATGGGCAAATCGAAAAGAAAAAAGAAAAAAATAAAAAGAGCAGGTATCCGAGGCCCCAATGGGCAAGCAGGTATACGAGGCCCCGATGGGCAAATCGAAAAGAAAAAAGAAAAAAAAAATAATAAGAGCAGGTATCCGAGGCCCCGATGGGCAAACAGGTATCCGAGGCCCCGATGGGCAAGCAGGTATCCGAGGCCCCGATGGGCAAATCGAAAAGAAAAAAAAATAAGAGCAGGTATCCGAGGCCCCGATGGGCAAATCGAAAAGAAAAAAGAAAAAAAAAAATAAGAGCAGGAATCCGAGGCCCCGATGGGCAAGCAGGTATCCGAGGCCCCGATGGGCAAATCGAAAAGAAAAAAGAAAAAAAAAAAAAATAAGAGCAGGTATCCGAGGCCCCGATGGGCAAGCAGGTATCCGAGGCCCCGATGGGCAAGCAGGTATCCGAGGCAGCGATGGGCAAGCAGGTATCCGAGGCCCCGATGGGCAAGCAGGTATCCGAGGCCCCGATGGGCAAGCAGGTATCCGAGGCCCCGATGGGCAAATCGAAAAGAAAAAAAAATAAGAGCAGGTATCCGAGGCCCCGATGGGCAAATCGAAAAGAAAAAAGAAAAAAATAATAAGAGCAGGTATCCGAGGCCCTGATGGGCAAATCGAAAAGAAAAAAGAAAAAAATAATAAGAGCAGGTATCCGAGGCCCCGATGGGCAAGCAGGTATCCGAGGCCCCGATGGGCAAATCGAAAAGAAAAAAGAAAAATAAATAAATAAATAAGAGCAGGTATCCGAGGCCCCGATGGGCAAACCGAAAAGAAAAAAGAAAAAAAAAAAATAATAAGAGCAGGTATCCGAGACCCCGATGGGCAAGCAGGTATCCGAGGCCCCGATGGGCAAGCAGGTATCCGAGGCCCCGATGGGCAAAACGAAAAGAAAAAAAAATAAGAGCAGGTATCCGAGGCCCCGATGGGCAAATCGAAAAGAAAAAAGAAAAAAAAAAAAAATAAAAGCAGGTATCCGAGGCCCCGATGGGCAAGCAGGTATCCGAGGCAGCGATGGGCAAGCAGGTATCCGAGGCCCCGATGGGCAAGCAGGTATCCGAGGCCCCGATGGGCAAGCAGGTATCCGAGGCCCCGATGGGCAAATCGAAAAGAAAAAAAAATAAGAGCAGGTATCCGAGGCCCCGATGGGCAAATCGAAAAGAAAAAAGAAAAAAATAATAAGAGCAGGTATCCGAGGCCCCGATGGGCAAGCAGGTATCCGAGGCCCCGATGGGCAAATCGAAAAGAAAAAATAAATAAATAAATAAATAAGAGCAGGTATCCGAGGCCCCGATGGGCAAGCAGGTATCCGAGGCCCCGATGGGCAAGCAGGTATCCGAGGCCCCGATGGGCAAATCGAAAAGACAAAAAAATAAGAGCAGGTATCCGAGGCCCCGATGGGCAAATCGAAAAGAAAAAAGAAAAAAAAAAAATAAGAGCAGGTATCCGAGGCCCCGATGGGCAAGCAGGTATCCGAGGCCCCGATGGGCAAATCGAAAAGAAAAAAAAATAAGAGCATGTATCCGAGGCCCTGATGGGCAAATTGAAAAGAAAAAAGAAAAAAATAATAAGAGCAGGTATCCGAGGCCCCGATGGGCAAGCAGGTATCCGAGGCCCCGATGGGCAAATCGAAGAGAAAAAAGAAAATAAATAAATAAATAAGAGCAGGTATCCGAGGCCCCGATGGGCAAATCGAAAAGAAAAAAGAAAAAAAAAAATAATAAGAGCAGGTATCCGAGACCCCGATGGGCAAGCAGGTATCCGAGGCCCCGATGGGCAAGCAGGTATCCGAGGCCCCGATGGGCAAAACGAAAACAAAAAAAAATAAGAGCAGGTATCCGATGCCCCGATGGGCAAATCGAAAATAAAAAAGAAAAAAAAAAAAATAAGAGCAGGTATCCGAGGCCCCGATGGGCAAGAATGTATCCGAGGCCCCGATGGGCAAGCAGGTATCCGAGGCCCTGATGGGCAAGCAGGTATCCGAGGCCCCGAAGGGCAAGCAGGTATCCGAGGCCCCGATGGGCAAATCGAAAAGAAAAAAAAATAAGAGCAGGTATCCGAGGCCCCGATGGGAAAATCGAAAAGAAAAAAAAATAAGAGCAGGTATCCGAGGCCCCGATGGGCAAATCGAAAAGAAAAAAGAAAAAAATAATAAGAGCAGGTATCCGAGGCCCCAATGGGCAAGCAGGTATCCGAGGCCCCGAGGGGCAAGCAGGTATCCGAGGCCCCGATGGGCAAGCAGGTATCCGAGGCCCCGATGGGCAAGCAGGTATCCGAGGCCCCGATGGGCAAGCAGGTATCCGAGGCCCCGATGGGCAAGCAGGTATCCGAGGCCCCGATGGGAAGCAGGTATCCGAGTCCCGATGGGCAAGCAGGTATCCGAGGCCCCGATGGGCAAATCGAAAAGAAAAAAAAATAAGAGCAGGTATCCGAGGCCCCGATGGGCAAATCGAAAAGAAAAAAGAAAAAAAAAAAATAAGAGCAGGTATCCGAGGCCCCGATGGGCAAGCAGGTATCCGAGGCCCCGATGGGCAAATCGAAAAGAAAAAAAAAAAAAAAAATAAGAGCAGGTATCCGAGGCCCCGATGGGCAAATCGAAAAGAAAAAAGAAAAAAAAAAAATAAGAGCAGGTATCCGAGGCCCCGATGGGCAAGCAGGTATCCGAGGCCCCGATGGGCAAGCAGGTATCCGAGGCCCAGATGGGCAAGCAGGTATCCGAGGCCCCGATGGGCAAATCGAAAAGAAAAAAAAATAAGAGCAGGTATCCGAGGCCCCAATGGGCAAATCGAAAAGAAAAAAAAATAAGAGCAGGTATCCGAGAGCCCGATGGGCAAATCGAAAAGAAAAAAGAAAAAAATAATAAGAGCAGGTATCCGAGGCCCCAATGGGCAAGCAGGTATACGAGGCCCCGATGGGCAAATCGAAAAGAAAAAAGAAAAAAAAAATAATAAGAGCAGGTATCCGAGGCCCCGATGGGCAAGCAGGTATCCGAGGCCCCGATGGGCAAGCAGGTATCCGAGGCCCCGTTGGGCAAATCGAAAAGAAAAAAAAATAAGAGCAGGTATCCGAGGCCCCGATGGGCAAATCGAAAAGAAAAAAGAAAAAAAAAAAATAAGAGCAGGAATCCGAGGCCCCGATGGGCAAGCAGGTATCCGAGGCCCCGATGGGCAAAACGAAAAGAAAAAAGAAAAAAAAAAAAAATAAGAGCAGGTATCCGAGGCCCCGATGGGCAAATCGAAAAGAAAAAAAAATAAGAGCAGGTATCCGAGGCCCCGATGGGCAAATCGAAAAGAAAAAAGAAAAAAAAAAAAATTAAGAGCAGGTATCCGAGGCCCCGATGGGCAAGCAGGTATCCGAGGCCCCGATGGGCAAATCGAAGAGAAAAAAGAAAATAAATAAATAAATAAGAGCAGGTATCCGAGGCCCCGATGGGCAAATCGAAAAGAAAAAAAAAAATAATAATAATAAGAGCAGGTATCCGAGACCCCGATGGGCAAGCAGGTATCCGAGGCCCCGATGGGCAAGCAGGTATCCGAGGCCCCGATGGGCAAAACGAAAAGAAAAAAAAATAAGAGCAGGTATCCGAGGCCCCGATGGGCAAATCGAAAAGAAAAAAGAAAAAAAAAAAAAATAAGAGCAGGTATCCAAGGCCCCGATGGGCAAGAAGGTATCCGAGGCCCCGATGGGCAAGCAGGTATCCGAGGCCCTGATGGGCAAGCAGGTATCCGAGGCCCCGAAGGGCAAGCAGGTATCCGAGGCCCCGATGGGCAAATCGAAAAGAAAAAAAAATAAGAGCAGGTATCCGAGGCCCCGATGGGAAAATCGAAAAGAAAAAAAAATAAGAGCAGGTATCCGAGGCCCCGATGGGCAAATCGAAAAGAAAAAAGAAAAAAATAATAAGAGCAGGTATCCGAGGCCCCAATGGGCAAGCAGGTATCCGAGGCCCCGATGGGCAAGCAGGTATCCGAGGCCCCGATGGGCAAGCAGGTATCCGAGGCCCCGATGGGCAAGCAGGTATCCGAGGCCCCGATGGGCAAGCAGGTATCCGAGGCCCCGATGGGCAAGCAGGTATCCGAGGCCCCGATGGGAAGCAGGTATCCGAGTCCCGATGGGCAAGCAGGTATCCGAGGCCCCGATGGGCAAATCGAAAAGAAAAAAAAATAAGAGCAGGTATCCGAGGCCCCGATGGGCAAATCGAAAAGAAAAAAGAAAAAAAAAAAATAAGAGCAGGTATCCGAGGCCCCGATGGGCAAGCAGGTATCCGAGGCCCCGATGGGCAAGCAGGTATCCGAGGCCCCGATGGGCAAGCAGGTATCCGAGGCCCAGATGGGCAAGCAGGTATCCGAGGCCCCGATGGGCAAATCGAAAAGAAAAAAAAATAAGAGCAGGTATCCGAGGCCCCAATGGGCAAATCGAAAAGAAAAAAAAATAAGAGCAGGTATCCGAGAGCCCGATGGGCAAATCGAAAAGAAAAAAGAAAAAAATAATAAGAGCAGGTATCCGAGGCCCCAATGGGCAAGCAGGTATACGAGGCCCCGATGGGCAAATCGAAAAGAAAAAAGAAAAAAAAAATAATAAGAGCAGGTATCCGAGGCCCCGATGGGCAAGCAGGTATCCGAGGCCCCGATGGGCAATCAGGTATCCGAGGCCCCGTTGGGCAAATCGAAAAGAAAAAAAAATAAGAGCAGGTATCCGAGGCCCCGATGGGCAAATCGAAAAGAAAAAAGAAAAAAAAAAAATAAGAGCAGGAATCCGAGGCCCCGATGGGCAAGCAGGTATCCGAGGCCCCGATGGGCAAATCGAAAAGAAAAAAGAAAAAAAAAAAAAAAATAAGAGCAGGTATCCGAGGCCCCGATGGGCAATCAGGTATCCGAGGCCCCGTTGGGCAAATCGAAAAGAAAAAAAAATAAGAGCAGGTATCCGAGGCCCCGATGGGCAAATCGAAAAGAAAAAAGAAAAAAAAAAAAATTAAGAGCAGGTATCCGAGGCCCCGATGGGCAAGCAGGTATCCGAGGCCCCGATGGGCAAATCGAAGAGAAAAAAGAAAATAAATAAATAAATAAGAGCAGGTATCCGAGGCCCCGATGGGCAAATCGAAAAGAAAAAAGAAAAAAAATAATAATAAGAGCAGGTATCCGAGACCCCGATGGGCAAGCAGGTATCCGAGGCCCCGATGGGCAAGCAGGTATCCGAGGCCCCGATGGGCAAAACGAAAAGAAAAAAAAAATAAGAGCAGGTATCCGAGGCCCCGATGGGCAAATCGAAAAGAAAAAAGAAAAAAAAAAAAAATAAGAGCAGGTAGCCAAGGCCCCGATGGGCAAGAAGGTATCCGAGGCCCCGATGGGCAAGCAGGTATCCGAGGCCCTGATGGGCAAGCAGGTATCCGAGGCCCCGAAGGGCAAGCAGGTATCCGAGGCCCGGATGGGCAAATCGAAAAGAAAAAAAAATAAGAGCAGGTATCCGAGGCCCCGATGGGAAAATCGAAAAGAAAAAAAAATAAGAGCAGGTATCCGAGGCCCCGATGGGCAAATCGAAAAGAAAAAAAAAAAAATAATAATAAGAGCAGGTATCCGAGGCCCCAATGGGCAAGCAGGTATCCGAGGCCCCGATGGGCAAGCAGGTATCCGAGGCCCCGATGGGCAAGCAGGTATCCGAGGCCCCGATGGGCAAGCAGGTATCCGAGGCCCCGATGGGCAAGCAGGTATCCGAGGCCCCGATGGGCAAGCAGGTATCCGAGGCCCCGATGGGCAAATCGAAAAAAAAAAAAAATAAGAGCAGGTATCCGAGGCCCCGATGGGCAAATCGAAAAGAAAAAAGAAAAAAAAAAAATAAGAGCAGGTATCCGAGGCCCCGATGGGCAAGCAGGTATCCGAGGCCCCGATGGGCAAGCAGGTATCCGAGGCCCCGATGGGAAGCAGGTATCCGAGTCCCGATGGGCAAGCAGGTATCCGAGGCCCCGATGGGCAAATCGAAAAGAAAAAAAAATAAGAGCAGGTATCCGAGGCCCCGATGGGCAAATCGAAAAGAAAAAAGAAAAAAAAAAAATAAGAGCAGGTATCCGAGGCCCCGATGGGCAAGCAGGTATCCGAGGCCCCGATGGGCAAATCGAAAAGAAAAAAAAAAAAAAAAATAAGAGCAGGTATCCGAGGCCCCGATGGGCAAATCGAAAAGAAAAAAGAAAAAAAAAAAATAAGAGCAGGTATCCGAGGCCCCGATGGGCAAGCAGGTATCCGAGGCCCCGATGGGCAAGCAGGTATCCGAGGCCCCGATGGGCAAGCAGGTATCCGAGGCCCAGATGGGCAAGCAGGTATCCGAGGCCCCGATGGGCAAATCGAAAAGAAAAAAAAATAAGAGCAGGTATCCGAGGCCCCAATGGGCAAATCGAAAAGAAAAAAAAATAAGAGCAGGTATCCGAGAGCCCGATGGGCAAATCGAAAAGAAAAAAGAAAAAAATAATAAGAGCAGGTATCCGAGGCCCCAATGGGCAAGCAGGTATACGAGGCCCCGATGGGCAAATCGAAAAGAAAAAAGAAAAAAAAAATAATAAGAGCAGGTATCCGAGGCCCCGATGGGCAAGCAGGTATCCGAGGCCCCGATGGGCAAGCAGGTATCCGAGGCCCCGTTGGGCAAATCGAAAAGAAAAAAAAATAAGAGCAGGTATCCGAGGCCCCGATGGGCAAATCGAAAAGAAAAAAGAAAAAAAAAAAAATTAAGAGCAGGTATCCGAGGCCCCGATGGGCAAGCAGGTATCCGAGGCCCCGATGGGCAAATCAAAGAGAAAAAAGAAAATAAATAAATAAATAAGAGCAGGTATCCGAGGCCCCGATGGGCAAATCGAAAAGAAAAAAGAAAAAAAATAATAATAAGAGCAGGTATCCGAGACCCCGATGGGCAAGCAGGTATCCGAGGCCCCGATGGGCAAGCAGGTATCCGAGGCCCCGATGGGCAAAACGAAAAGAAAAAAAAATAAGAGCAGGTATCCGAGGCCCCGATGGGCAAATCGAAAAGAAAAAAGAAAAAAAAAAAAATAAGAGCAGGTATCCGAGGCCCCGATGGGCAAGCAGGTATCCGAGGCCCCGATGGGCAAGCAGGTATCCGAGGCCCCGATGGGCAAGCAGGTATCCGAGGCCCCGATGGGCAAGCAGGTATCCGAGGCCCCGATGGCCAAATCGAAAAGAAAAAAGAAAAAAAAAAAAAAATAAGAGCAGGTATCCGAGGCCCCGATGGGCAAATCGAAAAGAAAAAAGAAAAAAAAAAAAATAAGAGCAGGTATCCGAGGCCCGGATGGGCAAGCAGGTATCCGAGGCCCCGATGGGCAAGCAGGTATCCGAGGCCCCGATGGGCAAGCAGGTATCCGAGGCCCCGATGGGCAAATCGAAAAGAAAAAAAAATAAGAGCAGGTATCCGAGGCCCCGATGGGCAAATCGAAAAGAAAAAGAAAAAAAAAAAATTAAGAGCAGGTATCCGAGGCCCCGATGGGCAAGCAGGTATCCGAGGCCCCGATGGGCAAGCAGGTATCCGAGGCCCCGATGGGCAAGCAGGTATCCGAGGCCCCGATGGGCAAGCAGGTATCCGAGGCCCCGATGGGCAAGCAGGTATCCGAGGCCCCGATGGGCAAATCGAAAAGAAAAAAAAATAAGAGCAGGTATCCGAGGCCATGATGGGCAAATCGAAAAGAAAAAAGAAAAAAATAATAAGAGCAGGTATCCGAGGCCCGATGGGTAAGCAGGTATCCGAGGCCCCGATGGGCAAATCGAAAAGAAAAAAGAAAAAAAAAATAAATAAGAGCAGGTATCCGAGGCCCCGATGGGCAAATCGAAAAGAAAAAAGAAAAAAAAAATAATAAGAGCAGGTATCCGAGGCCCCGTTGGGCAAGCAGGTATCCGAGGCCCCGATGGGCAAGCAGGTATCCGAGGCCCCGATGGGCAAATCGAAAAGAAAAAAAAATAAGAGCAGGTATCCGAGGCCCCGATGGGCAAATCGAAAAGAAAAAAAAAAAAAAAAAAATAAGAGCAGGTATCCGAGGCCCCGATGGGCAAGCAGGTATCCGAGGCCCCGATGGGCAAATCGAAGAGAAAAAAGAAAATAAATAAATAAATAAGAGCAGGTATCCGAGGCCCCGATGGGCAAATCGAAAAGAAAAAAGAAAAAAAAATAATAAGAGCAGGTATCCGAGACCCCGATGGGCAAGCAGGTATCCGAGGCCCCGATGGGCAAGCAGGTATCCGAGGCCCCGATGGGCAAAACGAAAAGAAAAAAAAATAAGAGCAGGTATCCGAGGCCCCGATGGGCAAATCGAAAAGAAAAAAGAAAAAAAAAAAAATAAGAGCAGGTATCCGAGGCCCCGATGGGCAAGCAGGTATCCGAGGCCCCGATGGGCAAGCAGGTATCCGAGGCCCCGATGGGCAAGCAGGTATCTGAGGCTCCGATGGGCAAGCACGTATCCGAGGCCCCGATGGGCAAATCGAAAAGAAAAAAGAAAAAAATAAAAATAAGAGCAGGTATCCGAGGCCCCGATGGGCAAGCAGGTATCCGAGGCCCCGATGGGCAAGCAGGTATCCGAGGCCCCGATGGGCAAGCAGGTATCCGAGGCCCCGATGGGCAAGCAGGTATCCGAGGCCCCGATGGGCAAATCGAAAAGAAAAAAAAATAAGAGCAGGTATCCGAGGCCCCGATGGGCAAGCAGGTATCCGAGGCCCCGATGGGCAAGCAGGTATCCGAGGCCCCGATGGGCAAGCAGGTATCCGAGGCCCCGATGGGCAAGCAGGTATCCGAGGCCCCGATGGGCAAGCAGGTATCCGAGGCCCCGATGGGCAAGCAGGTATCCGAGGCCCCGATGGGCAAATCGAAAAGAAAAAAAAATAAGAGCAGGTATCCGAGGCCATGATGGGCAAGCAGGTATCCGAGGCCCCGATGGGCAAATCGAAAAGAAAAAAGAAAAAAAAAATAAATAAGAGCAGGTATCCGAGGCCCCGATGGGCAAATCGAAAAGAAAAAAGAAAAAAAAAAATAATAAGAGCAGGTATCCGAGGCCCCGATGGGCAAGCAGGTATCCGAGGCCCCGATGGGCAAGCAGGTATCCGAGGCCCCGATGGGCAAATCGAAAAGAAAAAAGAAAAAAAAAAAAATAAATAAGAGCAGGTATCCGAGGCCCCGATGTGCAAACCGAAAAGAAAAAAGAAAAAAAAAAATAATAAGAGCAGGTATCCGAGACCCCGATGGGCAAGCAGGTATCCGAGGCCCCGAAGGGCAAGCAGGTATCCGAGGCCCCGATGGGCAAAACGAAAAGAAAAAAAAATAAGAGCAGGTATCCGAGGCCCCGATGGGCAAATCGAAAAGAAAAAAGAAAAAAAAAAAAAAAATAAGAGCAGGTATCCGAGGCCCCGATGGGCAAGCAGGTATCCGAGGCCCCGATGGGCAAGCAGGTATCCGAGGCCCCGATGGGCAAACAGGTATCCGAGGCAGCGATGGGCAAGCAGGAATCCGAGGCCCCGATGGGCAAGCAGGTATCCGAGGCCCCGATGGGCAAGCAGGTATCCGAGGCCCCGATGGGCAAATCGAAAAGAAAAAAAAATAAGAGCAGGTATCCGAGGCCCCGATGGGCAAATCGAAAAGAAAAAAAAAAAAAAAAAAAATAAGAGCAGGTATCCGAGGCCCCGATGGGCAAGCAGGTATCCGAGGCCCCGATGGGCAAATCGAAGAGAAAAAAGAAAATAAATAAATAAATAAGAGCAGGTATCCGAGGCCCCGATGGGCAAATCGAAAAGAAAAAAGAAAAAAAAAAATAATAAGAGCAGGTATCCGAGACCCCGATGGGCAAGCAGGTATCCGAGGCCCCGATGGGCAAGCAGGTATCCGAGGCCCCGATGGGCAAAACGAAAAGAAAAAAAAATAAGAGCAGGTATCCGAGGCCCCGATGGGCAAATCGAAAAGAAAAAAGAAAAAAAAAAAAAATAAGAGCAGGTATCCGAGGCCCCGATGGGCAAGCAGGTATCCGAGGCCCCGATGGGGAAGCAGGTATCCGAGGCCCCGATGGGCAAGCAGGTATCCGAGGCCCCGATGGGCAAGCAGGTATCTGAGGCTCCGATGGGCAAGCAGGTATCCGAGGCCCCGATGGGCAAATCGAAAAGAAAAAAGAAAAAAATAAAAATAAGAGCAGGTATCCGAGGCCCCGATGGGCAAGCAGGTATCCAAGGCCCCGATGGGCAAGCAGGTATCCGAGGCCCCGATGGGCAAGCAGGTATCCGAGGCCCCGATGGGCAAGCAGGTATCCGAGGCCCCGATGGGCAAGCAGGTATCCGAGGCCCCGATGGGCAAGCAGGTATCCGAGGCCCCGATGGGCAAATCGAAAAGAAAAAAAAATAAGAGCAGGTATCCGAGGCCCCGATGGGCAAATCGAAAAGAAAAAAGAAAAAAAAAAAAAATAAGAGCAGGTATCCGAGGCCCCGATGGGCAAGCAGGTATCCGAGGCCCCGATGGGCAAGCAGGTATCCGAGGCCCCGATGGGCAAATCGAAAAGAAAAAAGAAAAAAAAAAAATAAATAAGAGCAGGTATCCGAGGCCCCGATGGGCAAACCGAAAAGAAAAAATAAAAAAAAATAATAATAAGAGCAGGTATCCGAGACCCCGATGGGCAAGCAGGTATCCGAGGCCCCGATGGGCAAGCAGGTATCCGAGGCCCCGATGGGCAAAACGAAAAGAAAAAAAAATAAGAGCAGGTATCCGAAGCCCCGATGGTCAAATCGAAAAGAAAAAAGAAAAAAAAAAAAAAATAAGAGCAGGTATCCGAGGCCCCGATGGGCAAGCAGGTATCCGAGGCCCCGATGGGCAAGCAGGTATCCGAGGCCCCGATGGGCAAGCAGGTATCTGAGGCTCCGATGGGCAAGCACGTATCCGAGGCCCCGATGGGCAAATCGAAAAGAAAAAAGAAAAAAATAAAAATAAGAGCAGGTATCCGAGGCCCCGATGGGCAAGCAGGTATCCGAGGCCCCGATGGGCAAGCAGGTATCCGAGGCCCCGATGGGCAAGCAGGTATCCGAGGCCCCGATGGGCAAGCAGGTATCCGAGGCCCCGATGGGCAAATCGAAAAGAAAAAAAAATAAGAGCAGGTATCCGAGGCCCCGATGGGCAAGCAGGTATCCGAGGCCCCGATGGGCAAGCAGGTATCCGAGGCCCCGATGGGCAAGCAGGTATCCGAGGCCCCGATGGGCAAGCAGGTATCCGAGGCCCCGATGGGCAAGCAGGTATCCGAGGCCCCGATGGGCAAGCAGGTATCCGAGGCCCCGATGGGCAAATCGAAAAGAAAAAAAAATAAGAGCAGGTATCCGAGGCCATGATGGGCAAGCAGGTATCCGAGGCCCCGATGGGCAAATCGAAAAGAAAAAAGAAAAAAAAAATAAATAAGAGCAGGTATCCGAGGCCCCGATGGGCAAATCGAAAAGAAAAAAGAAAAAAAAAAATAATAAGAGCAGGTATCCGAGGCCCCGATGGGCAAGCAGGTATCCGAGGCCCCGATGGGCAAGCAGGTATCCGAGGCCCCGATGGGCAAATCGAAAAGAAAAAAAGAAAAAAAAAAAATAAATAAGAGCAGGTATCCGAGGCCCCGATGTGCAAACCGAAAAGAAAAAAGAAAAAAAAAAATAATAAGAGCAGGTATCCGAGACCCCGATGGGCAAGCAGGTATCCGAGGCCCCGAAGGGCAAGCAGGTATCCGAGGCCCCGATGGGCAAAACGAAAAGAAAAAAAAATAAGAGCAGGTATCCGAGGCCCCGATGGGCAAATCGAAAAGAAAAAAGAAAAAAAAAAAAAAAATAAGAGCAGGTATCCGAGGCCCCGATGGGCAAGCAGGTATCCGAGGCCCCGATGGGCAAGCAGGTATCCGAGGCCCCGATGGGCAAACAGGTATCCGAGGCAGCGATGGGCAAGCAGGAATCCGAGGCCCCGATGGGCAAGCAGGTATCCGAGGCCCCGATGGGCAAGCAGGTATCCGAGGCCCCGATGGGCAAATCGAAAAGAAAAAAAAATAAGAGCAGGTATCCGAGGCCCCGATGGGCAAATCGAAAAGAAAAAAAAAAAAAAAAAAATAAGAGCAGGTATCCGAGGCCCCGATGGGCAAGCAGGTATCCGAGGCCCCGATGGGCAAATCGAAGAGAAAAAAGAAAATAAATAAATAAATAAGAGCAGGTATCCGAGGCCCCGATGGGCAAATCGAAAAGAAAAAAGAAAAAAAAAAATAATAAGAGCAGGTATCCGAGACCCCGATGGGCAAGCAGGTATCCGAGGCCCCGATGGGCAAGCAGGTATCCGAGGCCCCGATGGGCAAAACGAAAAGAAAAAAAAATAAGAGCAGGTATCCGAGGCCCCGATGGGCAAATCGAAAAGAAAAAAGAAAAAAAAAAAAATAAGAGCAGGTATCCGAGGCCCCGATGGGCAAGCAGGTATCCGAGGCCCCGATGGGGAAGCAGGTATCCGAGGCCCCGATGGGCAAGCAGGTATCCGAGGCCCCGATGGGCAAGCAGGTATCTGAGGCTCCGATGGGCAAGCAGGTATCCGAGGCCCCGATGGGCAAATCGAAAAGAAAAAAGAAAAAAATAAAAATAAGAGCAGGTATCCGAGGCCCCGATGGGCAAGCAGGTATCCAAGGCCCCGATGGGCAAGCAGGTATCCGAGGCCCCGATGGGCAAGCAGGTATCCGAGGCCCCGATGGGCAAGCAGGTATCCGAGGCCCCGATGGGCAAGCAGGTATCCGAGGCCCCGATGGGCAAGCAGGTATCCGAGGCCCCGATGGGCAAATCGAAAAGAAAAAAAAATAAGAGCAGGTATCCGAGGCCCCGATGGGCAAATCGAAAAGAAAAAAGAAAAAAAAAAAAAATAAGAGCAGGTATCCGAGGCCCCGATGGGCAAGCAGGTATCCGAGGCCCCGATGGGCAAGCAGGTATCCGAGGCCCCGATGGGCAAATCGAAAAGAAAAAAGAAAAAAAAAAAATAAATAAGAGCAGGTATCCGAGGCCCCGATGGGCAAACCGAAAAGAAAAAATAAAAAAAATAATAATAAGAGCAGGTATCCGAGACCCCGATGGGCAAGCAGGTATCCGAGGCCCCGATGGGCAAGCAGGTATCCGAGGCCCCGATGGGCAAAACGAAAAGAAAAAAAAATAAGAGCAGGTATCCGAAGCCCCGATGGTCAAATCGAAAAGAAAAAAGAAAAAAAAAAAAAAATAAGAGCAGGTATCCGAGGCCCCGATGGGCAAGCAGGTATCCGAGGCCCCGATGGGCAAGCAGGTATCCGAGGCCCCGATGGGCAAACAGGTATCCGAGGCAGCGATGGGCAAGCAGGTATCCGAGGCCCCGATGGGCAAGCAGGTATCCGAGGCCCCGATGGGCAAGCAGGTATCCGAGCCCCGATGGGCAAATCGAAAAGAAAAAAAAATAAGAGCAGGTATCCGAGGCCCCGATGGGCAAATCGAAAAGAAAAAAGAAAAAAATAATAAGAGCAGGTATCCGAGGCCCCGATGGGCAAGCAGGTATCCGAGGCCCCGATGGGCAAATCGAAAAGAAAAAAGAAAAAAAAAATAAATAAGAGCAGGTATCCGAGGCCCCGATGGGCAAATCGAAAAGAAAAAAGAAAAAAAAAAATAATAAGAGCAGGTATCCGAGGCCCCGATGGGCAAGCAGGTATCCGAGGCCCCGATGGGCAAGCAGGTATCCGAGGCCCCGACGGGCAAATCGAAAAGAAAAAAAAAATAAGAGCAGGTATCCGAGGCCCCGATGGGCAAATCGAAAAGAAAAAAAAAAAAAAAAAAAAATAAGAGCAGGTATCCGAGGCCCCGATGGGCAAGCAGGTATCCGAGGCCCTGATGGGCAAGCAGGTAACCGAGGCCCCGATGGGCAAGCAGGTATCCGAGGCCCCGATGGGCAAGCAGGTATCCGAGGCCCCGATGTGCAAATCGAAAAGAAAAAAAAATAAGAGCAGGTATCCGAGGCCCTGATGGGCAAATCGAAAAGAAAAAAGAAAAAAATAATAAGAGCAGGTATCCGAGGCCCCGATGGGCAAGCAGGTATCCGAGGCCCCGATGGGCAAATCGAAAAGAAAAAGAAAAAAAATAAATAAATAAGAGCAGGTATCCGAGGCCCCGATGGGCAAATCGAAAAGAAAAAAGAAAAAAAAAAATAATAAGAGCAGGTATCCGAGACCCCGATGGGCAAGCAGGTATCCGAGGCCCCGATGGGCAAGCAGGTATCCGAGGCCCCGATGGGCAAAACGAAAAGAAAAAAAAATAAGAGCAGGTGTCCGAGGCCCCGATGGGCAAATCGAAAGAAAAAAGAAAAAAAAAAAAAAATAAGAGCAGGTATCCGAGGCCCCGATGGGCAAGCAGGTATCCGAGGCCCCGATGGGCAAGCATGTATCCGAGGCCCCGATGGGCAAGCAGGTATCCGAGGCCCCGATGGGCAAGCAGGTATCCGAGGCCCCGATGGGCAAGCAGGTATCTGAGGCTCCGATGGGCAAGCAGGTATCCGAGGCCCCGATGGGCAAATCGAAAAGAAAAAAGAAAAAAATAAAAATAAGAGCAGGTATCCGAGGCCCCGATGGGCAAGCAGGTATCCGAGGCCCCGATGGGCAAGCAGGTATCCGAGGCCCCGATGGGCAAGCAGGTATCCGAGGCCCCGATGGGCAAGCAGGTATCCGAGGCCCCGATGGGCAAATCGAAAAGAAAAAAAATAAGAGCAGGTATCCGAGGCCCCGATGGGCAAATCGAAAAGAAAAAAGAAAAAAAAAAAAAATAAGAGCAGGTATCCGAGGCCCCGATGGGGAAGCAGGTATCCGAGGCCCCGATGGGCAAGCAAGTATCAGAGGCCCCGATGGGCAAGCAGGTATCCGAGGCCCCGATGGGCAAGCAGGTATCCGAGGCCCCGATGGGCAAGCAGGTATCCGAGGCCCCGATGGGCAAGCAGGTATCCAAGGCCCCGATGGGCAAATTGAAAAGAAATAAAAATAAGAGCAGGTATCCGAGGCCCCGATGTGCAAATCGAAAAGAAAAAAGAAAAAAAAAAATAAGAGCAGGTATCCGAGGCCCCGATGGGCAAATCGAAAAGAAAAAAAAATAAGAGCAGGTATCTGAGGCCCCGATGGGCAAATCGAAAAGAAAAAAGAGAAAAAAAAAAATAAGAGCAGGTATCCGAGGCCCCGATGGGCAAGCAAGTATCCGAGGCCCCGATGGGCAAGCAGGTATCCGAGGCCCCGATGTGCAAGCAGGTATCCGAGGCCCCGATGGGCAACCAGGTATCCGAGGCCCCGATGGGCAATCAGGTATCCGAGGCCCCGATGGGCAAGCAGGTATCCGAGGCCCCGATGGGCAAGCAGGTAACCGAGGCCCCGATGGGCCAGCAGGTATCCGAGGCCCCGATGGGCAAGCAGGTATCCGAGGCCCCGATGGGCAAGCAGGTATCCGAGGCCCCGATGGGCAAGCAGGTATCCGAGGCCCCGATTGGCACATCGAAAAAAAAAAAAAATAAGAGCAGGTATCCGAGGCCCCGATCGGCAAATCGAAAAGAAAAAAGAAAAAAAAAAATAAGAGCAGGAATCCGAGGCCCCGATGGGCAAGCATGTATCCGAGGCCCCGATGGGCAAGCAGGTATCCAAGGCCCCGATGGGCAAATCGAAAAGAAAAAAAAATAAGAGCAGGTATCCGAGGCCCCGATGGGCAAATCGAAAAGAAAAAAGAAAAAATAAAAAATAAGAGCAGGTATCCGAGGCCCCGATGGGCAAATCGAAAAGAAAAAAGAAAAAAAAAAAAAAATAAGAGCAGGTATCCGAGGCCCCGATGGGCAAATCGAAAAGAAAAAAGAAAAAAAAAAAATAAGAGCAGGTATCCGAGGCCCGGATGGGCACGCAGGTATCCGAGGCCCCGATGGGCAAGCAGGTATCCGAGGCCCCGATGGGCAAGCAGGTATCCGAGGCCCCGATGGGCAAATCGAAAAGAAAAAAAAATAAGAGCAGGTATCCGAGGCCCCGATGGGCAAATCGAAAAGAAAAAAGAAAAAAAAAAAAAATAAGAGCAGGTATCCGAGGTCCCGATGGGCAAGCAGGTATCCGAGGCCCCGATGGGCAAGCAGGTATCCGAGGCCCCGATGGGCAAGCAGGTATCCGAGGCCCCGATGGGCAAGCAGGTATCCGAGGCCCCGATGGGCAAATCGAAAAGAAAAAAAAATAAGAGCAGGTATCCGAGGCCCTGATGGGCAAATCGAAAAGAAAAAAGAAAAACATAATAAGAGCAGGTATCCGAGGCCCCGATGGGCAAGCAGGTATCCGAGGCCCCGATGGGCAAATCGAAAAGAAAAAAGAAAAAAAAATAAATAAATAAGAGCAGGTATCCGAGGCCCCGATGGGCAAATCGAAAAGAAAAAAGAAAAAAAAAAATAATAAGAGCAGGTATCCGAGACCCCGATGGGCAAGCAGGTATCCGAGGCCCCGATGGGCAAGCAGGTATCCGAGGCCCCGATGGGCAAAACGAAAAGAAAAAAAAATAAGAGCAGGTATCCGAGGCCCCGATGGGCAAATCGAAAAGAAAAAAGAAAAAAAAAAAATAAGAGCAGGTATCCGAGGCCCCGATGGGCAAGCAGGTATCCGAGGCCCCGATGGGCAAACAGGTATCCGAGGCAGCGATGGGCAAGCAGGTATCCGAGGCCCCGATGGGCAAGCAGGTATCCGAGGCCCCGATGGGCAAGCAGGTATCCGAGGCCCCGATGGGCAAATCGAAAAGAAAAAAAAATAAGAGCAGGTATCCGAGGCCCTGATGGGCAAATCGAAAAGAAAAAAGAAAAAAATAATAAGAGCAGGTATCCGAGGCCCCGATGGGCAAGCAGGTATCCGAGGCCCCGATGGGCAAATCGAAAAGAAAAAAGAAAAAAATAAATAAATAAGAGCAGGTATCCGAGGCCCCGATGGGCAAATCGAAAAGAAAAAAGAAAAAAAAAAATAATAAGAGCAGGTATCCGAGACCCCGATGGGCAAGCAGGTATCCGAGGCCCCGATGGGCAAGCAGGTATCCGAGGCCCCGATGGGCAAAACGAAAAGAAAAAAAAATAAGAGCAGGTATCCGAGGCCCCGATGGGCAAATCGAAAAGAAAAAAGAAAAAAAAAAAAAAATAAGAGCAGGTATCCGAGGCCCCGATGGGCAAGCAGGTATCCGAGGCCCCGATGGGCAAGCAGGTATCCGAGGCCCCGATGGGCAAGCAGGTATCCCGAGGCCCCGATGGGCAAGCAGGTATCCGAGGCCCCGATGGGCAAGCAGGTATCTGAGGCTCCGATGGGCAAGCAGGTATCCGAGGCCCCGATGGGCAAATCGAAAAGAAAAAAGAAAAAAATAAAAATAAGAGCAGGTATCCGAGGCTCCGATGGGCAAGCAGGTATCTGAGGCCCCGATGGGCAAGCAGGTATCCGAGGCCCCGATGGGCAAGCAGGTATCCGAGGCCCCGATGGGCAAGCAGGTATCCGAGGCCCCGATGGGCAAATCGAAAAGAAAAAAAAAAATAAGAGCAGGTATCCGAGGCCCCGATGGGCAAATCGAAAAGAAAAAAAAAAAAAATAAGAGCAGGTATCCGAGGCCCCGATGGGGAAGCAGGTATCCGAGGCCCCGATGGGCAAGCAGGTATCCGAGGCCCCGATGGGCAAGCAGGTATCCGAGGCCCCGATGGGCAAGCAGGTATCCGAGGCCCCGATGGGCAAGCAGGTATCCGAGGCCCCGATGGGCAAGCAGGTATCCGAGGCCCCGATGGGCAAATTGAAAAGAAATAAAAATAAGAGCAGGTATCCGAGGCCCCGATGTGCAAATCGAAAAGAAAAAAGAAAAAAAAAAAAATAAGAGCAGGTATCCGAGGCCCCGATGGGCAAATCGAAAAGAAAAAAAAATAAGAGCAGGTATCCGAGGCCCCGATGGGCAAATCGAAAAGAAAAAAGAAAAAAAAAAATAAGAGCAGGTATCCGAGGCCCCGATGGGCAAGCAAGTATCCGAGGCCCCGATGGGCAAGCAGGTATCCGAGGCCCCGATGTGCAAGCAGGTATCCGAGGCCCCGATGGGCAACCAGGTATCCGAGGCACCGATGGGCAATCAGGTATCCGAGGCCCCGATGGGCAAGCAGGTATCCGAGGCCCCGATGGGCAAATCGAAAAGAAAAAAAAATAGAGCAGGTATCCGAGGCCCCGATGGGCAAATCGAAAAGAAAAAAAAATAAGAGCAGGTATCCGAGGCCCCGATGGGCAAATCGAAAAGAAAAAAATAATAAGAGCAGGTATCCGAGGCCCCAATGGGCAAGCAGGTATCCGATGCCCCGATGGGCAAATCGAAAAGAAAAAAGAAAAAAAAATAATAAGAGCAGGTATCCGAGGCCCCGATGGGCAAGCAGGTATCCGAGGCCCCGATGGGCAAGCAGGTATCCGAGGCCCCGATGGGCAAATCGAAAAGAAAAAAAAATAAGAGCAGGTATCCGAGGCCCCGATGGGCAAATCGAAAAGAAAAAAAAAAAATAAGAGCAGGTATCCGAGGCCCCGATGGGCAAGCAGGTATCCGAGGCCCCGATGGGCAAGCAGGTATCCGAGGCCCCGATGGGCAAGCAGGTATCCGAGGCCCCGATGGGCAAGCAGGTATCCGAGGCCCCGATGGGCAAATCGAAAAGAAAAAAAAATAAGAGCAGGTATCCGAGGCCCCGATGGGCAAATCGAAAAGAAAAAAGAAAAAAAAAAAATAAGAGCAGGAATCCGAGGCCCCGATGGGCAAGCAGGTATCCGAGGCCCCGATGGGCAAATCGAAAAGAAAAAAGAAAAAAAAAAAAAAAAATAAGAGCAGGTATCCGAGGCCCCGATGGGCAAGCAGGTATCCGAGGCCCCGATGGGCAAGCAGGTAACCGAGGCCCCGATGGGCCAGCAGGTATCCGAGGCCCCGATGGGCAAGCAGGTATCCGAGGCCCCGATGGGCAAGCAGGTATCCGAGGCCCCGATGGGCAAGCAGGTATCCGAGGCCCCAATGGGCAAATCGAAAAAAAAAAAAAATAAGAGCAGGTATCCGAGGCCCCGATGGGCAAATCGAAAAGAAAAAAGAAAATAATAATAAGAGCAGGTATCCGAGGCCCCGATGGGCAAGCAGGTATCCGAGGCCCCGATGGGCAAATCGAAAAGAAAAAAGAAAAAAAAAAATAAATAAATAAGAGCAGGTATCCGAGGCCCCGATGGGCAAATCGAAAAGAAAAAAGAAAAAAAAAAATAATAAGAGCAGGTATCCGAGGCCCCGATGGGCAAGCAGGTATCCGAGGCCCCGATGGGCAAATCGAAAAGAAAAAAAAATAAGTGCAGGTATCCGAGGCCCCGATGGGCAAATCGAAAAGAAAAAAGAAAAAAAAAAAAATAAGAGCAGGTATCCGAGGCCCCGATGGGCAAGCAGGTATCCGAGGCCCCGATGGGCAAATCGAAAAGAAAAAAGAAAAAAAAAAAAAAATAAGAGCAGGTATCCGAGGCCCCGATGGGCAAATCGAAAAGAAAAAAGAAAAAAATAATAAGAGCAGGTATCCGAGGCCCCGATGGGCAAGCAGGTATCCGAGGCCCCGATGGGCAAATCGAAAAGAAAAAAGAAAAAAAAAATAAATAAGAGCAGGTATCCGAGGCCCCGATGGGCAAATCGAAAAGAAAAAAGAAAAAAAATAATAATAAGAGCAGGTATCCGAGGCCCCGATGGGCAAACAGGTATCCGAGGCCCCGATGGGCAAGCAGGTATCCGAGGCCCCGATGGGCAAATCGAAAAGAAAAAAAAATAAGAGCAGGTATCCGAGGCCCCGATGGGCAAATCGAAAAGAAAAAAAAAAAAAAAAAAATAAGAGCAGGTATCCGAGGCCCCGATGGGCAAGCAGGTATCCGAGGCCCCGATGGGCAAGCAGGTATCCGAGGCCCCGATGGGCAAGCAGGTATCCGAGGCCCCGATGGGCAAGCAGGTATCCGAGGCCCCGATGGGCAAGCAGGTATCCGAGGCCCCGATGGGCAAATCGAAAAGAAAAAAAAATAAGAGCAGGTATCCGAGGCCCCGATGGGCATATCGAAAAGAAAAAAAAATAAGAGCAGGTATCCGAGGCCCCGATGGGCAAATCGAAAAGAAAAAAATAATAAGAGCAGGTATCCGAGGCCCCAATGGGCAAGCAGGTATCCGATGCCCCGATGGGCAAATCGAAAAGAAAAAAGAAAAAAAAAATAATAAGAGCAGGTATCCAAGGCCCCGATGGGCAAGCAGGTATCCGAGGCCCCGATGGGCAAGCAGGTATCCGAGGCCCCGATGGGCAAGCAGGTATCCGAGGCCCCGATGGGCAAATCGAAAAGAAAAAAAAATAAGAGCAGGTATCCGAGGCCCCGATGGGCAAATCGAAAAGAAAAAAAAAAATAAGAGCAGGTATCCGAGGCCCCGATGGGCAAGCAGGTATCCGAGGCCCCAATGGGCAAGCAGGTATCCGAGGCCCCGATGGGCAAGCAGGTATCCGAGGCCCCGATGGGCAAGCAGGTATCCGAGGCCCCGATGGGCAAGCAGGTATCCGAGGCCCCGATTGGCAAATCGAAAAAAAAAAAAAATAAGAGCAGGTATCCGAGGCCCGATGGGCAAATCGAAAAGAAAAAAAAAAAAAAAAAAAAAAATAAGAGCAGGTATCCGAGGCCCCGATGGGCAAGCAGGTATCCGAGGCCCCGATGGGCAAGCAGGTATCCCGAGGCCCCGATGGGCAAGCAGGTATCCGAGGCCCCGATGGGCAAGCAGGTATCCGAGGCCCCGATGGGCAAGCAGGTATCCGAGGCCCCGATGGGCAAATCGAAAAGAAAAAAAAATAAGAGCAGGTATCCGAGGCCCCGATGGGCAAATCGAAAAGAAAAAAAAAATAAGAGCAGGTATCCGAGGCCCCGATGTGCAAATCGAAAAGAAAAAAGAAAAAAAAAAAATAAGAGCAGGTATCCGAGGCCCCGATGGGCAAATCGAAAAGAAAAAAAAATAAGAGCAGGTATCCGAGGCCCCGATGGGCAAATCGAAAAGAAAAAAGAGAAAAAAAAAATAAGAGCAGGTATCCGAGGCCCCGATGGGCAAGCAAGTATCCGAGGCCCCGATGGGCAAGCAGGTATCCGAGGCCCCGATGTGCAAGCAGGTATCCGAGGCCCCGATGGGCAACCAGGTATCCGAGGCCCCGATGGGCAATCAGGTATCCGAGGCCCCGATGGGCAAGCAGGTATCCGAGGCCCCGATGGGCAAGCAGGTAACCGAGGCCCCGATGGGCCAGCAGGTATCCGAGGCCCCGATGGGCAAGCAGGTATCCGAGGCCCCGATGGGCAAGCAGGTATCCGAGGCCCCGATGGGCAAGCAGGTATCCGAGGCCCCGATTGGCAAATCGAAAAAAAAAAAAATAAGAGCAGGTATCCGAGGCCCCGATGGGCAAATCGAAAAGAAAAAAGAAAAAAAAAAAAAATAAGAGTAGGTATCCGAGGCCCCGATGGGCAAGCAGGTATCCGAGGCCGCGATGGGCAAGCAGGTATCCGAGGCCCCGACGGGCAAGCAGGTATCCGAGGCCCCGATGGGCAAACAGGTATCCGAGGCAGCGATGGGCAAGCAGGTATCCGAGGCCCCGATGGGCAAGCAGGTATCCGAGGCCCCGATGGGCAAGCAGGTATCCGAGGCCCCGATGGGCAAATCGAAAAGAAAAAAAAATAAGAGCAGGTATCCGAGGCCCTGATGGGCAAATCGAAAAGAAAAAAGAAAAAAATAATAAGAGCAGGTATCCGAGGCCCCGATGGGCAAGCAGGTATCCGAGGCCCCGATGGGCAAATCGAAAAGAAAAAAGAAAAAAAATAAATAAATAAGAGCAGGTATCCGAGGCCCCGATGGGCAAATCGAAAAGAAAAAAGAAAAAAAAATAATAATAAGAGCAGGTATCCGAGACCCCGATGGGCAAGCAGGTATCCGAGGCCCCGATGGGCAAGCAGGTATCCGAGGCCCCGATGGGCAAAACGAAAAGAAAAAAAAATAAGAGCAGGTATCCGAGGCCCCGATGGGCAAATCGAAAAGAAAAAAAAAAAAAATAAGAGCAGGTATCCGAGGCCCCGATGGGCAAGCAGGTATCCGAGGCCCCGATGGGCAAGCAGGTATCCGAGGCCCCGATGGGCAAGCAGGTATCCGAGGCCCCGATGGGCAAGCAGGTATCCGAGGCCCCGATGGGCAAGCAGGTATCTGAGGCTCCGATGGGCAAGCAGGTATCCGAGGCCCCGATGGGCAAATCGAAAAGAAAAAAGAAAAAAATAAAAATAAGAGCAGGTATCCGAGGCTCCGATGGGCAAGCAGGTATCTGAGGCCCCGATGGGCAAGCAGGTATCCGAGGCCCCGATGGGCAAGCAGGTATCCGAGGCCCCGATGGGCAAGCAGGTATCCGAGGCCCCGATGGGCAAATCGAAAAGAAAAAAAAAATAAGAGCAGGTATCCGAGGCCCCGATGGGCAAATCGAAAAGAAAAAAAAAAAAAATAAGAGCAGGTATCCGAGGCCCCGATGGGCAAGCAGGTATCCGAGGCCCCGATGGGCAAGCAGGTATCCGAGGCCCCGATGGGCAAGCAGGTATCCGAGGCCCCGATGGGCAAGCAGGTATCCGAGGCCCCGATGGGCAAGCAGGTATCCGAGGCCCCGATGGGCAAGCAGGTATCCGAGGCCCCGATGGGCAAATTGAAAAGAAATAAAAATAAGAGCAGGTATCCGAGGCCCCGATGTGCAAATCGAAAAGAAAAAAGAAAAAAAAAAAAATAAGAGCAGGTATCCGAGGCCCCGATGGGCAAATCGAAAAGAAAAAAAAATAAGAGCAGGTATCCGAGGCCCCGATGGGCAAATCGAAAAGAAAAAAGAAAAAAAAAAAATAAGAGCAGGTATCCGAGGCCCCGATGGGCAAGCAAGTATCCGAGGCCCCGATGGGCAAGCAGGTATCCGAGGCCCCGATGTGCAAGCAGGTATCCGAGGCCCCGATGGGCAACCAGGTATCCGAGGCACCGATGGGCAATCAGGTATCCGAGGCCCCGATGGGCAAGCAGTATCCGAGGCCCCGATGGGCAAATCGAAAAGAAAAAAAAATAAGAGCAGGTATCCGAGGCCCCGATGGGCAAATCGAAAAGAAAAAAATAATAAGAGCAGGTATCCGAGGCCCCAATGGGCAAGCAGGTATCCGATGCCCCGATGGGCAAATCGAAAAGAAAAAAGAAAAAAAAAATAATAAGAGCAGGTATCCGAGGCCCCGATGGGCAAGCAGGTATCCGAGGCCCCGATGGGCAAGCAGGTATCCGAGGCCCCGATGGGCAAATCGAAAAGAAAAAAAAATAAGAGCAGGTATCCGAGGCCCCGATGGGCAAATCGAAAAGAAAAAAAAAAAATAAGAGCAGGTATCCGAGGCCCCGATGGGCAAGCAGGTATCCGAGGCCCCGATGGGCAAGCAGGTATCCGAGGCCCCGATGGGCAAGCAGGTATCCGAGGCCCCGATGGGCAAGCAGGTATCCGAGGCCCCGATGGGCAAATCGAAAAGAAAAAAAAATAAGAGCAGGTATCCGAGGCCCCGATGGGCAAATCGAAAAGAAAAAAGAAAAAAAAAAAATAAGAGCAGGAATCCGAGGCCCCGATGGGCAAGCAGGTATCCGAGGCCCCGATGGGCAAATCGAAAAGAAAAAAGAAAAAAATAATAAGAGCAGGTATCCGAGGCCCCGATGGGCAAGCAGGTATCCGAGGCCCCGATGGGCAAATCGAAAAGAAAAAAGAAAAAAAAAATAAATAAATAAGAGCAGGTATCCGAGGCCCCGATGGGCAAATCGAAAAGAAAAAAGAAAAAAAAAAATAATAAGAGCAGGTATCCGAGGCCCCGATGGGCAAGCAGGTATCCGAGGCCCCGATGGGCAAATCGAAAAGAAAAAAAAATAAGTGCAGGTATCCGAGGCCCCGATGGGCAAATCGAAAAGAAAAAAGAAAAAAAAAAAATAAGAGCAGGTACCGAGGCCCCGATGGGCAAGCAGGTATCCGAGGCCCCGATGGGCAAATCGAAAAGAAAAAAGAAAAAAAAAAAAAATAAGAGCAGGTATCCGAGGCCCCGATGGGCAAATCGAAAAGAAAAAAGAAAAAAATAATAAGAGCAGGTATCCGAGGCCCCGATGGGCAAGCAGGTATCCGAGGCCCCGATGGGCAAATCGAAAAGAAAAAAGAAAAAAAAAATAAATAAGAGCAGGTATCCGAGGCCCCGATGGGCAAATCGAAAAGAAAAAAGAAAAAAATAATAATAAGAGCAGGTATCCGAGGCCCCGATGGGCAAACAGGTATCCGAGGCCCCGATGGGCAAGCAGGTATCCGAGGCCCCGATGGGCAAATCGAAAAGAAAAAAAAATAAGAGCAGGTATCCGAGGCCCCGATGGGCAAATCGAAAAGAAAAAAAAAAAAAAAAAAAAATAAGAGCAGGTATCCGAGGCCCCGATGGGCAAGCAGGTATCCGAGGCCCCGATGGGCAAGCAGGTATCCGAGGCCCCGATGGGCAAGCAGGTATCCGAGGCCCCGATGGGCAAATCGAAAAGAAAAAAAAATAAGAGCAGGTATCCGAGGCCCTGATGGGCATATCGAAAAGAAAAAGAAAAAAATAATAAGAGCAGGTATCCGAGGCCCCGATGGGCAAGCAGGTATCCGAGGCCCCGATGGGCAAATCGAAAAGAAAAAAGAAAAAAATAAATAAATAAGAGCAGGTATCCGAGGCCCCGATGGGCAAATCGAAAAGAAAAAAGAAAAAAAAAAAATAATAAGCGCAGGTATCCGAGACCCCGATGGGCAAGCAGGTATCCGAGGCCCCGATGGGCAAGCAGGTATCCGAGGCCCCGATGGGCAAAACGAAAAGAAAAAAAAATAAGAGCAAGTATCCGAGGCCCCGATGGGCAAATCGAAAAGAAAAAAGAAAAAAAAAAAAATAAGAGCAGGTATCAGCAGGTATCCGAGGCCCCGATGGGCAAGCAGGTATCCGAGGCCCCGATGGGCAAGCAGGTATCCGAGGCCCCGATGGGCAAGCAGGTATCCGAGGCCCCGATGGGCAAATCGAAAAGAAAAAAAATAAGAGCAGGTATCCGAGCCCCGATGGGCAAATCGAAAGAAAAAAAATAAGAGCAGGTATCCGAGGCCCCGATGGGCAAATCGAAAAGAAAAAATAATAAGAGCAGGTATCCGAGGCCCCAATGGGCAAGCAGGTATCCGATGCCCCGATGGGCAAATCGAAAAGAAAAAAGAAAAAAAAATAATAAGAGCAGGTATCCGAGGCCCGATGGGCAAATCGAAAAGAAAAAAGAAAAAAAAAAAAAATAAGAGTAGGTATCCGAGGCCCCGATGGGCAAGCAGGTATCCGAGGCCGCGATGGGCAAGCAGGTATCCGAGGCCCCGACGGGCAAGCAGGTATCCGAGGCCCCGACGGGCAAGCAGGTATCCGAGGCCCCGATGGGCAAGCAGGTATCCGAGGCCCCGATGGGCAAGCAGGTATCCGAGGCCCCGATGGGCAAATCGAAAAGAAAAAAAATAAGAGCAGGTATCCGAGGCCCCGATCGGCAAATCGAAAAGAAAAAGAAAAAAAAAAATAAGAGCAGGAATCCGAGGCCCCGATGGGCAAGCATGTATCCGAGGCCCCGATGGGCAAGCAGGTATCCAAGGCCCCGATGGGCAAATCGAAAAGAAAAAAAATAAGAGCAGGTATCCGAGGCCCCGATGGGCAAATCGAAAAGAAAAAAGAAAAATAAAAAATAAGAGCAGGTATCCGAGGCCCCGATGGGCAAATCGAAAAGAAAAAAGAAAAAAAAAAAAAATAAGAGCAGGTATCCGAGGCCCGATGGGCAAATCGAAAGAAAAAAGAAAAAAAAAAAAATAAGAGCAGGTATCCGAGGCCCGGATGGGCACGCAGGTATCCGAGGCCCCGATGGGCAAGCAGGTATCCGAGGCCCGATGGGCAAGCAGGTATCCGAGGCCCCGATGGGCAAATCGAAAAGAAAAAAAAATAAGAGCAGGTATCCGAGGCCCCGATGGGCAAATCGAAAGAAAAAGAAAAAAAAAAAAATAAGAGCAGGTATCCGAGGTCCGATGGGCAAGCAGGTATCCGAGGCCCCGATGGGCAAGCAGGTATCCGAGGCCCCGATGGGCAACAGGTATCCGAGGCCCCGATGGGCAAGCAGGTATCCGAGGCCCCGATGGGCAAATCGAAAAGAAAAAAAATAAGAGCAGGTATCCGAGGCCTGATGGGCAAATCGAAAAGAAAAAAGAAAAACATAATAAGAGCAGGTATCCGAGGCCCCGATGGGCAAGCAGGTATCCGAGGCCCCGATGGGCAAATCGAAAAGAAAAAAGAAAAAAAATAAATAAATAAGAGCAGGTATCCAAGGCCCCGATGGGCAAACCGAAA
>NW_027288382.1:0-35281 GCF_047511675.1 Marmota flaviventris | reverse complement strand
GTAGTTGATGTATAATTTCCAGATGCATGTACCCTAAAAGGGAAAAGGGAAGTGAAACTAAACATTCAAAAGCGTTCCTGCAAACTGTTCCACAGAAGAAGATTTGGAGCTAAGCATATTACTAACTCATCTTTCTGACAGTATCATCAAGATCAGGTGAGTAATTATTTGCAGAGATTCCAGTTAACTTGGAGCTCTGTTGAAGCACTGTAAATGCTTTCTTAGGAAAGCGAATGTTCCTCCTCCACTTAGGACCACTTCACCAGGGAACCAATCACAGAGAGCACACCTGGAACTAATTGAGTGAGTCAAGCTTCAGGCAGCTGGCACAAACAGTGTTTGATTTAGAGCTCCAAATGCATGTATTCCTATAGGTTAAAATGATGAGAAACCCCCCAAATTCAATGTCTTCCTGAAAGCAAATGTTTCAACGTAGAAGAACGAAATTTTGGCAGCCAAATGCAACTGGTATGCTCATCTTTCTTACCTAGTATCAACAAGCTCAAGTGAAAAAAGATTCGCTGAAATTCCAGTAAACTTGGGAGTTTTGTGGAAGCTCTGCAAACACCTACATAAGAAAGTGTATTTTCCTTGCCTCTGCTTGGGGATACTTCAGCAGGGGACAATGCATAAAGAGCCACTGAGAAGTCATTGAGTGGGCCAAGTTTCAAACAGGTATCACAAACTGTGTTTGATTGAGCATTCCAAATGCATGTATTCCTATAGGGAAAAAAGAAGTTAAACCTGAAAATTCAAAGTGTTCCTGCAAAGGAACTCTTCAACATAAGATGACGAAATTTGGGCTGCCAAGTGCAACTCATCTACTCAGTTTTGCTGCCAAGTATCAACAAGATCGGGTGAAAAAATATCTGCTGAGAGTCCAGTAAACTCTGTTCTGTGGATGCTCTACAAACACTTTCAAATGAAAGTTTATTTTTCTCTGCTCTGCTTCGGTGTACATAAACCGGTAACAAAGCATAGAGAGCACAATGAGAACTCATTCAGTGAGTCAATTTTCAAGCAGCTAGCACAAACCGTGTTTGATTTCGATCTCCAAAAGCATGTATCCCTATAGGGGAAAATGTAGTAAAACCTGACTAATCCAAGTCATCCTGCAAAGGAATGATTCAGCCTAGCAGAACAAAATTTGTGCTGCCAAGAGCAACGGTATACACATTTTTTCTACCAAGTATCAACAAGTTCGGGTGAATAAACATTTGCTGAGATTCCAGTGAACTCAGAGTTCTCTGCAGCTTTGCAAATGCTTTCAAATGAAAGTGTATGTTCCTTGCCTCCGCTTAGAGCTACCACCACAGGGAACAAGGCATAGAGAGCACACCGAGAACGAATTGAGTGAGTCAAGTTTGAAGAAGCTAGCACAAACCGTGTTGGATATACAGTTCCAAATGCATGTATCCCCATAAGGGAAAAGGAAGTGAAACTTAAAATTCAAAGTGCTCCTGCAAACGAACGCTTCAACCCTGAAGAACGAAATTTGGGCAGCCAAGTGAAACCGGTATACTCATCTTTGCTGCCAAGTATCATCAAGATCGGGTGAAAAATTTTGCTGAGTTCCAGTAAACTCAGAGTTCTGTGGAAGCTCTGCAAACACTTTCAAATGAAAGGATATTTCCTTGCCTCTGCTTAGGGCTACTTCAACAGGAAACAAGCATAGAGAGTGCACTGAGAACTAACTGAGGGAGTCAAGTTTCATGCAGCTAGTACCAACCGCGTTTGAGTTAGAGTTCCAAATGCATGTATCCCTATAGGGGAAAATGAAGTGAAACCTCCAATTTCAAAGTGTTCCTGCAAACGAACTATTCAACCTAGAAGATCTAAATTTGGGCAGCCAAATGCAACCGGTCTACTTATCTTTGCTGTCGAGTCACAACAAGTTAGGGTGAAAAAATATTTGCTGAGAATCCAGGAAACTCACAGTTCTGTGGAATCACTGCAAAGGCTTTCAAATGAAAGTTTCTTTCCCTTGCCTCTGCTTAGGGTTACTTCAACAGAAAACAAAGCATAGAGATCACACTGAGAACTAGTTGAGTGAGTTTCAGTTTCAAGCAGCTAGCGTAAACCGTGTTTGATGTATAATTCCAGATGCATGTATCCCTATAAGGGAAAAGGAAGTGAAACCTAAACATTCAAAAGCGTTCCTGCAAACGAACTTTTCAACCTAGAAGAACGAAATTTGGGTAGCTAAGTGCAACTGGTAAACTCATCTTTCCTGACAAGTATCATCAAGATCAGGTGAGTAATTATTTGCAGAGATTCCAGTTAACTTGGAGCTCTGTTGAAGCACTGTAAATGCTTTCTTAGGAAAGCAAATGTTCCTTGCCTCCACTTAGGACCACTTCACCAGGGAACCAATCACAGAGAGCACACCGGGAACTAATTGAGTGAGTCAAGCTTCAGGCAGCTGGCACAAACAGTGTTTGATTTAGAGCTCCAAATGCATGTATTCCTATAGGTTAAAATGATGAGAAACCCCCCAAATTCAATGTCTTCCTGAAAGCAAATGTTTCAACGTAGAAGAACGAAATTTTGGCAGCCAAATGCAACTGGTATGCTCATCTTTCTTACCTAGTATCAACAAGCTCAAGTGAAAAAAGATTCGCTGAAATTCCAGTAAACTTGGGAGTTTTGTGGAAGCTCTGCAAACACCTACATAAGAAAGTGTATTTTCCTTGCCTCTGCTTGGGGATACTTCAGCAGGGGACAATGCATAAAGAGCCACTGAGAAGTCATTGAGTGGGCCAAGTTTCAAACAGGTATCACAAACTGTGTTTGATTGAGCATTCCAAATGCATGTATTCCTATAGGGAAAAAAGAAGTTAAACCTGAAAATTCAAAGTGTTCCTGCAAAGGAACTCTTCAACATAAGATGACGAAATTTGGGCTGCAAGTGCAACTCATCTACTCAGTTTTGCTGCCAAGTATCAACAAGATCGGGTGAAAAAATATCTGCTGAGAGTCCAGTAAACTCTGTTCTGTGGATGCTCTACAAACACTTTCAAATGAAAGTTTATTTTTCTCTGCTCTGCTTCGGTGTACATAAACCGGTAACAAAGCATAGAGAGCACAATGAGAACTCATTCAATGAGTCAATTTTCAAGCAGCTAGCACAAACCGTGTTTGATTTCGATCTCCAAAAGCATGTATCCCTATAGGGGAAAATGTAGTAAAACCTGACTAATCCAAGTCATCCTGCAAAGGAATGATTCAGCCTAGCAGAACAAAATTTGTGCTGCCAAGAGCAACTGGTATACACATTTTTTCTACCAAGTATCAACAAGTTCGGGTGAATAAACATTTGCTGAGATTCCAGTGAACTCAGAGTTCTCTGCAGCTTTGCAAATGCTTTCAAATGAAAGTGTATGTTCCTTGCCTCCGCTTAGAGCTACCACCACAGGGAACAAGGCATAGAGAGCACACCGAGAACGAATTGAGTGAGTCAAGTTTGAAGAAGCTAGCACAAACCGTGTTGGATATACAGTTCCAAATGCATGTATCCCCATAAGGGAAAAGGAAGTGAAACTTAAAATTCAAAGTGCTCCTGCAAACGAACGCTTCAACCCTGAAGAACGAAATTTGGGCAGCCAAGTGAAACCGGTATACTCATCTTTGCTGCCAAGTATCATCAAGATCGGGTGAAAAAATTTTGCTGAGATTCCAGTAAACTCAGAGTTCTGTGGAAGTTCTGCAAACACTTTCAAATGAAAGGATATTTTCCTTGCCTCTGCTTAGGGCTACTTCAACAGGAAACAAAGCATAGAGAGTGCACTGAGAACTAACTGAGGGAGTCAAGTTTCATGCAGCTAGTACCAACCGCGTTTGAGTTAGAGTTCCAAATGCATGTATCCCTATAGGGGAAAATGAAGTGAAACCTCCAATTTCAAAGTGTTCCTGCAAACGAACTATTCAACCTAGAAGATCTAAATTTGGGCAGCCAAATGCAACCGGTCTACTTATCTTTGCTGTCGAGTCACAACAAGTTAGGGTGAAAAAATATTTGCTGAGAATCCAGGAAACTCACAGTTCTGTGGAATCACTGCAAAGGCTTTCAAATGAAAGTTTCTTTCCCTTGCCTCTGCTTAGGGTTACTTCAACAGAAAACAAAGCATAGAGATCACACTGAGAACTAGTTGAGTGAGTTTCAGTTTCAAGCAGCTGGCGTAAACCGTGTTTGATGTATAATTCCAGATGCATGTATCCCTATAAGGAAAAGGAAGTGAAACCTAAACATTCAAAAGCGTTCCTGCAAACGAACTTTTCAACCTAGAAGAACGAAATTTGGGTAGCTAAGTGCAACTGGTAAACTCATCTTTCCTGACAAGTATCATCAAGATCAGGTGAGTAATTATTTGCAGAGATTCCAGTTAACTTGGAGCTCTGTTGAAGCACTGTAAATGCTTTCTTAGGAAAGCAAATGTTCCTTGCCTCCACTTAGGACCACTTCACCAGGGAACCAATCACAGAGAGCACACCGGGAACTAATTGAGTGAGTCAAGCTTCAGGCAGCTGGCACAAACAGTGTTTGATTTAGAGCTCCAAATGCATGTATTCCTATAGGTTAAAATGATGAGAAACCCCCCAAATTCAATGTCTTCCTGAAAGCAAATGTTTCAACGTAGAAGAACGAAATTTTGGCAGCCAAATGCAACTGGTATGCTCATCTTTCTTACCTAGTATCAACAAGCTCATGTGAAAAAATATTCGCTGAAATTCCAGTAAACTTGGGAGTTTTGTGGAAGCTCTGCAAACACCTACATAAGAAAGTGTATTTTCCTTGCCTCTGCTTGGGGATACTTCAGCAGGGGACAATGCATAAAGAGCCACTGAGAAGTCATTGAGTGGGCCAAGTTTCAAACAGGTATCACAAACTGTGTTTGATTGAGCATTCAAATGCATGTATTCCTATAGGGAAAAAAGAAGTTAAACCTGAAAATTCAAAGTGTTCCTGCAAAGGAACTCTTCAACATAAGATGACGAAATTTGGGCTGCCAAGTGCAACTCATCTACTCAGTTTTGCTGCCAAGTATCAACAAGATCGGGTGAAAAAATATCTGCTGAGAGTCCAGTAAACTCTGTTCTGTGGATGCTCTACAAACACTTTCAAATGAAAGTTTATTTTTCTCTGCTCTGCTTCGGTGTACATAAACCGGTAACAAAGCATAGAGAGCACAATGAGAACTCATTCAATGAGTCAATTTTCAAGCAGCTAGCACAAACCGTGTTTGATTTCGATCTCCAAAAGCATGTATCCCTATAGGGGAAAATGTAGTAAAACCTGACTAATCCAAGTCATCCTGCAAAGGAATGATTCAGCCTAGCAGAACAAAATTTGTGCTGCCAAGAGCAACTGGTATACACATTTTTTCTACCAAGTATCAACAAGTTCGGGTGAATAAACATTTGCTGAGATTCCAGTGAACTCAGAGTTCTCTGCAGCTTTGCAAATGCTTTCAAATGAAAGTGTATGTTCCTTGCCTCCGCTTAGAGCTACCACCACAGGGAACAAGGCATAGAGAGCACACCGAGAACGAATTGAGTGAGTCAAGTTTGAAGAAGCTAGCACAAACCGTGTTGGATATACAGTTCCAAATGCATGTATCCCCATAAGGGAAAAGGAAGTGAAACTTAAAATTCAAAGTGCTCCTGCAAACGAACGCTTCAACCTGAAGAACGAAATTTGGGCAGCCAAGTGAAACCGGTATACTCATCTTTGCTGCCAAGTATCATCAAGATCGGGTGAAAAAATTTTGCTGAGATTCCAGTAAACTCAGAGTTCTGTGGAAGTTCTGCAAACACTTTCAAATGAAAGGATATTTTCCTTGCCTCTGCTTAGGGCTACTTCAACAGGAAACAAAGCATAGAGAGTGCACTGAGAACTAACTGAGGGAGTCAAGTTTCATGCAGCTAGTACCAACCGCGTTTGAGTTAGAGTTCCAAATGCATGTATCCCTATAGGGGAAAATGAAGTGAAACCTCCAATTCCAAAGTGTTCCTGCAAACGAACTATTCAACCTAGAAGATCTAAATTTGGGCAGCCAAATGCAACCGGTCTACTTATCTTTGCTGTCGAGTCACAACAAGTTAGGGTGAAAAAATATTTGCTGAGAATCCAGGAAACTCACAGTTCTGTGGAATCACTGCAAAGGCTTTCAAATGAAAGTTTCTTCCCTTGCCTCTGCTTAGGGTTACTTCAACAGAAAACAAAGCATAGAGATCACACTGAGAACTAGTTGAGTGAGTTTCAGTTTCAAGCAGCTGGCGTAAACCGTGTTTGATGTATAATTCCAGATGCATGTATCCCTATAAGGGAAAAGGAAGTGAAACCTAAACATTCAAAAGCGTTCCTGCAAACGAACTTTTCAACCTAGAAGAACGAAATTTGGGTAGCTAAGTGCAACTGGTAAACTCATCTTTCCTGACAAGTATCATCAAGATCAGGTGAGTAATTATTTGCAGAGATTCCAGTTAACTTGGAGCTCTGTTGAAGCACTGTAAATGCTTTCTTAGGAAAGCAAATGTTCCTTGCCTCCACTTAGGACCACTTCACCAGGGAACCAATCACAGAGAGCACACCGGGAACTAATTGAGTGAGTCAAGCTTCAGGCAGCTGGCACAAACAGTGTTTGATTTAGAGCTCCAAATGCATGTATTCCTATAGGTTAAAATGATGAGAAACCCCCCAAATTCAATGTCTTCCTGAAAGCAAATGTTTCAACGTAGAAGAACGAAATTTTGGCAGCCAAAATGCAACTGGTATGCTCATCTTTCTTACCTAGTATCAACAAGCTCATGTGAAAAATATTCGCTGAAATTCCAGTAAACTTGGGAGTTTTGTGGAAGCTCTGCAAACACCTACATAAGAAAGTGTATTTTCCTTGCCTCTGCTTGGGGATACTTCAGCAGGGGACAATGCATAAAGAGCCACTGAGAAGTCATTGAGTGGGCCAAGTTTCAAACAGGTATCACAAACTGTGTTTGATTGAGCATTCCAAATGCATGTATTCCTATAGGGAAAAAAGAAGTTAAACCTGAAAATTCAAAGTGTTCCTGCAAAGGAACTCTTCAACATAAGATGACGAAATTTGGGCTGCCAAGTGCAACTCATCTACTCAGTTTTGCTGCCAAGTATCAACAAGATCGGGTGAAAAAATATCTGCTGAGAGTCCAGTAAACTCTGTTCTGTGGATGCTCTACAAACACTTTCAAATGAAAGTTTATTTTTCTCTGCTCTGCTTCGGTGTACATAAACCGGTAACAAAGCATAGAGAGCACAATGAGAACTCATTCAGTGAGTCAATTTTCAAGCAGCTAGCACAAACCGTGTTTGATTTCGATCTCCAAAAGCATGTATCCCTATAGGGGAAAATGTAGTAAAACCTGACTAATCCAAGTCATCCTGCAAAGGAATGATTCAGCCTAGCAGAACAAAATTTGTGCTGCCAAGAGCAACTGGTATACACATTTTTTCTACCAAGTATCAACAAGTTCGGGTGAATAAACATTTGCTGAGATTCCAGTGAACTCAGAGTTCTCTGCAGCTTTGCAAATGCTTTCAAATGAAAGTGTATGTTCCTTGCCTCCGCTTAGAGCTACCACCACAGGGAACAAGGCATAGAGAGCACACCGAGAACGAATTGAGTGAGTCAAGTTTGAAGAAGCTAGCACAAACCGTGTTGGATATACAGTTCCAAATGCATGTATCCCCATAAGGGAAAAGGAAGTGAAACTTAAAATTCAAAGTGCTCCTGCAAACGAACGCTTCAACCCTGAAGAACGAAATTTGGGCAGCCAAGTGAAACCGGTATACTCATCTTTGCTGCCAAGTATCATCAAGATCGGGTGAAAAAATTTTGCTGAGATTCCAGTAAACTCAGAGTTCTGTGGAAGCTCTGCAAACACTTCAAATGAAAGGATACTTTCCTTGCCTCTGCTTAGGGCTACTTCAACAGGAAACAAAGCATAGAGAGTGCACTGAGAACTAACTGAGGGAGTCAAGTTTCATGCAGCTAGTACCAACCGCGTTTGAGTTAGTGTTCCAAATGCATGTATCCCTATAGGGGAAAATGAAGTGAAACCTCCAATTTCAAAGTGTTCCTGCAAACGAACTATTCAACCTAGAAGATCTAAATTTGGGCAGCCAAATGCAACCGGTCTACTTATCTTTGCTGTCGAGTCACAACAAGTTAGGGTGAAAAAATATTTGCTGAGAATCCAGGAAACTCACAGTTCTGTGGAATCACTGCAAAGGCTTTCAAATGAAAGTTTCTTTCCCTTGCCTCTGCTTAGGTTACTTCAACAGAAAACAAAGCATAGAGATCACACTGAGAACTAGTTGAGTGAGTTTCAGTTTCAAGCAGCTAGCGTAAACCGTGGTTTGATGTATAATTCCAGATGCATGTATCCCTATAAGGGAAAAGGAAGTGAAACCTAAACATTCAAAAGCGTTCCTGCAAACGAACTTTTCAACCTAGAAGAACGAAATTTGGGTAGCTAAGTGCAACTGGTAAACTCATCTTTCCTGACAAGTATCATCAAGATCAGGTGAGTAATTATTTGCAGAGATTCCAGTTAACTTGGAGCTCTGTTGAAGCACTGTAAATGCTTTCTTAGGAAAGGAATGTTCCTTGCCTCCACTGTAGGACCACTTCACCAGGGAACCAATCACAGAGAGCACACCGGGAACTAATTGAGTGAGTCAAGCTTCAGGCAGCTGGCACAAACAGTGTTTGATTTAGAGCTCCAAATTCATGTATTCCTATAGGTTAAAATGATGAGAAACCCCCCAAATTCAATGTCTTCCTTGAAAGCAAATGTTTCAACGTAGAAGAACGAAATTTTGGCAGCCAAATGCAACTGGTATGCTCATCTTTCTTACCTAGTATCAACAAGCTCAAGTGAAAAAATATTCGCTGAAATTCCAGTAAACTTGGGAGTTTTGTGGAAGCTCTGCAAACACCTACATAAGAAAGTGTATTTTCCTTGCCTCTGCTTGGGGGATACTTCAGCAGGGGGACAATGCATAAAGAGCCACTGAGAAGTCATTGAGTGGGCCAAGTTTCAAACAGGTATCACAAACTGTGTTTGATTGAGCATTCCAAATGCATGTATTCCTATAGGGAAAAAAGAAGTTAAACCTGAAAATTCAAAGTGTTCCTGCAAAGGAACTCTTCAACATAAGATGACGAAATTTGGGCTGCCAAGTGCAACTCACCTACTCAGTTTTGCTGCCAAGTATCAACAAGATCGGGTGAAAAAATATCTGCTGAGAGTCCAGTAAACTCTGTTCTGTGGATGCTCTACAAACACTTTCAAATTGAAAGTTTATTTTTCTCTGCTCTGCTTCGGTGTACATAAACCGGTAACAAAGCATAGAGAGCACAATGAGAACTCATTCAGTGAGTCAATTTTCAAGCAGCTAGCACAAACCGTGTTGATTTCGATCTCCAAAAGCATGTATCCCTATAGGGGAAAATGTAGTAAAACCTGACTAATCCAAGTCATCCTGCCAAAGGAATGATTCAGCCTAGCAGAACAAAATTTGTGCTGCCAAGAGCAACTGGTATACACATTTTTTCTACCAAGTATCAACAAGTTCGGGTGAATAAACATTTGCTGAGATTCCAGTGAACTCAGAGTTCTCTGCAGCTTTGCAAATGCTTTCAAATGAAAGTGTATGTTCCTTGCCTCCGCTTAGAGCTACCACCACAGGGAACAAGGCATAGAGAGCACACCGAGAACGAATTGAGTGAGTCAAGTTTGAAGAAGCTAGCACAAACCGTGTTGGATATACAGTTCCAAATGCATGTATCCCCATAAGGGAAAAGGAAGTGAAACTTAAAATTCAAAGTGCTCCTGCAAAGGAACGCTTCAACCCTGAAGAACGAAATTTGGGCAGCCAAGTGAAACCGGTATACTCATCTTTGCTGCCAAGTATCATCAAGATCGGGTGAAAAAATTTTGCTGAGATTCCAGTAAACTCAGAGTTCTGTGGAAGCTCTGCAAACACTTTCAAATGAAAGGATACTTTCCTTGCCTCTGCTTAGGGCTACTTCAACAGGAAACAAAGCATAGAGAGTGCACTGAGAACTAACTGAGGGAGTCAAGTTTCATGCAGCTAGTACCAACCGCGTTTGAGTTAGAGTTCCAAATGCATGTATCCCTATAGGGAAAATGAAGTGAAACCTCCAATTTCAAAGTGTTCCTGCAAACGAACTATTCAACCTAGAAGATCTAAATTTGGGCAGCCAAATGCAACCGGTCTACTTATCTTTGCTGTCGAGTCACAACAAGTTAGGGTGAAAAATATTTGCTGAGAATCAGGAAACTCACAGTTCTGTGGAATCACTGCAAAGGCTTTCAAATGAAAGTTTCTTTCCCTTGCCTCTGCTTAGGGTTACTTCAACAGAAAACAAAGCATAGAGATCACACTGAGAACTAGTTGAGTGAGTTTCCAGTTTCAAGCAGCTAGCGTAAACCGTGTTTGATGTATAATTCCAGATGCATGTATCCCTATAAGGGAAAAGGAAGTGAAACCTAAACATTCAAAAGCGTTCCTGCAAACGAACTTTTCAACCTAGAAGAACGAAATTTGGGTAGCTAAGTGCAACTGGTAAACTCATCTTTCCTGACAAGTATCATCAAGATCAGGTGAGTAATTATTTGCAGAGATTCCAGTTAACTTGGAGCTCTGTTGAAGCACTGTAAATGCTTTCTTAGGAAAGCGAATGTTCCATGCCTCCACTTAGGACCACTTCACCAGGGAACCAATCACAGAGAGCACACCGGGGAACTAATTGAGTGAGTCAAGCTTCAGGCAGCTGGCACAAACAGTGTTTGATTTAGAGCTCCAAATGCATGTATTCCTATAGGTTAAAATGATGAGAAACCCCCCAAATTCAATGTCTTCCTTGAAAGCAAATGTTTCAACGTAGAAGAACGAAATTTTGGCAGCCAAATGCAACTGGTATGCTCATCTTTCTTACCTAGTATCAACAAGCTCAAGTGAAAAAAGATTCGCTGAAATTCCAGTAAACTTGGGAGTTTTGTGGAAGCTCTGCAAACACCTACATAAGAAAGTGTATTTTCCTTGCCTCTGCTTGGGGATACTTCAGCAGGGGACAATGCATTAAAGAGCCACTGAGAAGTCATTGAGTGGGCCAAGTTTCAAACAGGTATCACAAACTGTGTTTGATTGAGCATTCCAAATGCATGTATTCCTATAGGGAAAAAAGAAGTTAAACCTGAAAATTCAAAGTGTTCCTGCAAAGGAACTCTTCAACATAAGATGACGAAATTTGGGCTGCCAAGTGCAACTCACCTACTCAGTTTTGCTGCCAAGTATCAACAAGATCGGGTGAAAAAATATCTGCTGAGAGTCCAGTAAACTCTGTTCTGTGGATGCTCTACAAACACTTTCAAATGAAAGTTTATTTTTCTCTGCTCTGCTTCGGTGTACATAAACCGGTAACAAAGCATAGAGAGCACAATGAGAACTCATTCAGTGAGTCAATTTTCAAGCAGCTAGCACAAACCGTGTTTGATTTCGATCTCCAAAAGCATGTATCCCTATAGGGGAAAATGTAGTAAAACCTGACTAATCCAAGTCATCCTGCAAAGGAATGATTCAGCCTAGCAGAACAAAATTTGTGCTGCCAAGAGCAACTGGTATACACATTTTTTCTACCAAGTATCAACAAGTTCGGGTGAATAAACATTTGCTGAGATTCCAGTGAACTCAGAGTTCTCTGCAGCTTTGCAAATGCTTTCAAATGAAAGTGTATGTTCCTTGCCTCCGCTTAGAGCTACCACCACAGGGAACAAGGCATAGAGAGCACACCGAGAACGAATTGAGTGAGTCAAGTTTGAAGAAGCTAGCACAAACCGTGTTGGATATACAGTTCCAAATGCATGTATCCCCATAAGGGAAAAGGAAGTGAAACTTAAAATTCAAAGTGCTCCTGCAAAGGAACGCTTCAACCCTGAAGAACGAAATTTGGGCAGCCAAGTGAAACCGGTATACTCATCTTTGCTGCCAAGTATCATCAAGATCGGGTGAAAAAATTTTGCTGAGATTCCAGTAAACTCAGAGTTCTGTGGAAGCTCTGCAAACACTTTCAAATGAAAGGATACTTTCCTTGCCTCTGCTTAGGGCTACTTCAACAGGAAACAAAGCATAGAGAGTGCACTGAGAACTAACTGAGGGAGTCAAGTTTCATGCAGCTAGTACCAACCGCGTTTGAGTTAGAGTTCCAAATGCATGTATCCCTATAGGGGAAAATGAAGTGAAACCTCCAATTTCAAAGTGTTCCTGCAAACGAACTATTCAACCTAGAAGATCTAAATTTGGGCAGCCAAATGCAACCGGTCTACTTATCTTTGCTGTCGAGTCACAACAAGTTAGGGTGAAAAAATATTTGCTGAGAATCCAGGAAACTCACAGTTCTGTGGAATCACTGCAAAGGCTTTCAAATGAAAGTTTCTTTCCCTTGCCTCTGCTTAGGGTTACTTCAACAGAAAACAAAGCATAGAGATCACACTGAGAACTAGTTGAGTGAGTTTCAGTTTCAAGCAGCTAGCGTAAACCGTGTTTGATGTATAATTCCAGATGCATGTATCCCTATAAGGGAAAAGGAAGTGAAACCTAAACATTCAAAAGCGTTCCTGCAAACAAACTTTTCAACCTAGAAGAACGAAATTTGGGTAGCTAAGTGCAACTGGTAAACTCATCTTTCCTGACAAGTATCATCAAGATCAGGTGAGTAATTATTTGCAGAGATTCCAGTTAACTTGGAGCTCTGTTGAAGCACTGTAAATGCTTTCTTAGGAAAGCGAATGTTCCATGCCTCCACTTAGGACCACTTCACCAGGGAACCAATCACAGAGAGCACACCGGGAACTAATTGAGTGAGTCAAGCTTCAGGCAGCTGGCACAAACAGTGTTTGATTTAGAGCTCCAAATGCATGTATTCCTATAGGTTAAAATGATGAGAAACCCCCCAAATTCAATGTCTTCCTTGAAAGCAAATGTTTCAACGTAGAAGAACGAAATTTTGGCAGCCAAATGCAACTGGTATGCTCATCTTTCTTACCTAGTATCAACAAGCTCAAGTGAAAAAAGATTCGCTGAAATTCCAGTAAACTTGGGAGTTTTGTGGAAGCTCTGCAAACACCTACATAAGAAAGTGTATCTTCCTTGCCTCTGCTTGGGGATACTTCAGCAGGGGACAATGCATAAAGAGCCACTGAGAAGTCATTGAGTGGGCCAAGTTTCAAACAGGTATCACAAACTGTGTTTGATTGAGCATTCCAAATGCATGTATTCCTATAGGGAAAAAAGAAGTTAAACCTGAAAATTCAAAGTGTTCCTGCAAAGGAACTCTTCAACATAAGATGACGAAATTTGGGCTGCCAAGTGCAACTCATCTACTCAGTTTTGCTGCCAAGTATCAACAAGATCGGGTGAAAAAATATCTGCTGAGAGTCCAGTAAACTCTGTTCTGTGGATGCTCTACAAACACTTTCAAATGAAAGTTTATTTTTCTCTGCTCTGCTTCGGTGTACATAAACCGGTAACAAAGCATAGAGAGCACAATGAGAACTCATTCAGTGAGTCAATTTTCAAGCAGCTAGCACAAACCGTGTTTGATTTCGATCTCCAAAAGCATGTATCCCTATAGGGGAAAATGTAGTAAAACCTGACTAATCCAAGTCATCCTGCAAAGGAATGATTCAGCCTAGCAGAACAAAATTTGTGCTGCCAAGAGCAACTGGTATACACATTTTTTCTACCAAGTATCAACAAGTTCGGGTGAATAAACATTTGCTGAGATTCCAGTGAACTCAGAGTTCTCTGCAGCTTTGCAAATGCTTTCAAATGAAAGTGTATGTTCCTTGCCTCCGCTTAGAGCTACCACCACAGGGAACAAGGCATAGAGAGCACACCGAGAACGAATTGAGTGAGTCAAGTTTGAAGAAGCTAGCACAAACCGTGTTGGATATACAGTTCCAAATGCATGTATCCCCATAAGGGAAAAGGAAGTGAAACTTAAAATTCAAAGTGCTCCTGCAAACGAACGCTTCAACCCTGAAGAACGAAATTTGGGCAGCCAAGTGAAACCGGTATACTCATCTTTGCTGCCAAGTATCATCAAGATCGGGTGAAAAAATTTTGCTGAGATTCCAGTAAACTCAGAGTTCTGTGGAAGCTCTGCAAACACTTTCAAATGAAAGGATATTTTCCTTGCCTCTGCTTAGGGCTACTTCAACAGGAAACAAAGCATAGAGAGTGCACTGAGAACTAACTGAGGGAGTCAAGTTTCATGCCGCTAGTACCAACCGCGTTTGAGTTAGAGTTCCAAATGCATGTATCCCTATAGGGGAAAATGAAGTGAAACCTCCAATTTCAAAGTGTTCCTGCAAACGAACTATTCAACCTAGAAGATCTAAATTTGGGCAGCCAAATGCAACCGGTCTACTTATCTTTGCTGTCGAGTCACAACAAGTTAGGGTGAAAAAATATTTGCTGAGAATCCAGGAAACTCACAGTTCTGTGGAATCACTGCAAAGGCTTTCAAATGAAAGTTTCTTTCCCTTGCCTCTGCTTAGGGTTACTTCAACAGAAAACAAAGCATAGAGATCACACTGAGAACTAGTTGAGTGAGTTTCAGTTTCAAGCAGCTAGCGTAAACCGTGTTTGATGTATAATTCCAGATGCATGTATCCCTATAAGGGAAAAGGAAGTGAAACCTAAACATTCAAAAGCGTTCCTGCAAACGAACTTTTCAACCTAGAAGAACGAAATTTGGGTAGCTAAGTGCAACTGGTAAACTCATCTTTCCTGACAAGTATCATCAAGATCAGGTGAGTAATTATTTGCAGAGATTCCAGTTAACTTGGAGCTCTGTTGAAGCACTGTAAATGCTTTCTTAGGAAAGCGAATGTTCCTTGCCTCCACTTAGGACCACTTCACCAGGGAACCAATCACAGAGAGCACACCGGGAACTAATTGAGTGAGTCAAGCTTCAGGCAGCTGGCACAAACAGTGTTTGATTTAGAGCTCCAAATGCATGTATTCCTATAGGTTAAAATGATGAGAAACCCCCCAAATTCAATGTCTTCCTGAAAGCAAATGTTTCAACGTAGAAGAACGAAATTTTGGCAGCCAAATGCAACTGGTATGCTCATCTTTCTTACCTAGTATCAACAAGCTCAAGTGAAAAAAGATTCGCTGAAATTCCAGTAAACTTGGGAGTTTTGTGGAAGCTCTGCAAACACCTACATAAGAAAGTGTATCTTCCTTGCCTCTGCTTGGGGATACTTCAGCAGGGGACAATGCATAAAGAGCCACTGAGAAGTCATTGAGTGGGCCAAGTTTCAAACAGGTATCACAAACTGTGTTTGATTGAGCATTCCAAATGCATGTATTCCTATAGGGAAAAAAGAAGTTAAACCTGAAAATTCAAAGTGTTCCTGCAAAGGAACTCTTCAACATAAGATGACGAAATTTGGGCTGCCAAGTGCAACTCATCTACTCAGTTTTGCTGCCAAGTATCAACAAGATCGGGTGAAAAAATATCTGCTGAGAGTCCAGTAAACTCTGTTCTGTGGATGCTCTACAAACACTTTCAAATGAAAGTTTATTTTTCTCTGCTCTGCTTCGGTGTACATAAACCGGTAACAAAGCATAGAGAGCACAATGAGAACTCATTCAGTGAGTCAATTTTCAAGCAGCTAGCACAAACCGTGTTTGATTTCGATCTCCAAAAGCATGTATCCCTATAGGGGAAAATGTAGTAAAACCTGACTAATCCAAGTCATCCTGCAAAGGAATGATTCAGCCTAGCAGAACAAAATTTGTGCTGCCAAGAGCAACTGGTATACACATTTTTTCTACCAAGTACCAACAAGTTCGGGTGAATAAACATTTGCTGAGATTCCAGTGAACTCAGAGTTCTCTGCAGCTTTGCAAATGCTTTCAAATGAAAGTGTATGTTCCTTGCCTCCGCTTAGAGCTACCACCACAGGGAACAAGGCATAGAGAGCACACCGAGAACGAATTGAGTGAGTCAAGTTTGAAGAAGCTAGCACAAACCGTGTTGGATATACAGTTCCAAATGCATGTATCCCCATAAGGGAAAAGGAAGTGAAACTTAAAATTCAAAGTGCTCCTGCAAACGAACGCTTCAACCCTGAAGAACGAAATTTGGGCAGCCAAGTGAAACCGGTATACTCATCTTTGCTGCCAAGTATCATCAAGATCGGGTGAAAAAATTTTGCTGAGATTCCAGTAAACTCAGAGTTCTGTGGAAGCTCTGCAAACACTTTCAAATGAAAGGATATTTTCCTTGCCTCTGCTTAGGGCTACTTCAACAGGAAACAAAGCATAGAGAGTGCACTGAGAACTAACTGAGGGAGTCAAGTTTCATGCAGCTAGTACCAACCGCGTTTGAGTTAGAGTTCCAAATGCATGTATCCCTATAGGGGAAAATGAAGTGAAACCTCCAATTTCAAAGTGTTCCTGCAAACGAACTATTCAACCTAGAAGATCTAAATTTGGGCAGCCAAATGCAACCGGTCTACTTATCTTTGCTGTCGAGTCACAACAAGTTAGGGTGAAAAAATATTTGCTGAGAATCCAGGAAACTCACAGTTCTGTGGAATCACTGCAAAGGCTTTCAAATGAAAGTTTCTTTCCCTTGCCTCTGCTTAGGGTTACTTCAACAGAAAACAAAGCATAGAGATCACACTGAGAACTAGTTGAGTGAGTTTCAGTTTCAAGCAGCTAGCGTAAACCGTGTTTGATGTATAATTCCAGATGCATGTATCCCTATAAGGGAAAAGGAAGTGAAACCTAAACATTCAAAAGCGTTCCTGCAAACGAACTTTTCAACCTAGAAGAACGAAATTTGGGTAGCTAAGTGCAACTGGTAAACTCATCTTTCCTGACAAGTATCATCAAGATCAGGTGAGTAATTATTTGCAGAGATTCCAGTTAACTTGGAGCTCTGTTGAAGCACTGTAAATGCTTTCTTAGGAAAGCGAATGTTCCTTGCCTCCACTTAGGACCACTTCACCAGGGAACCAATCACAGAGAGCACACCGGGAACTAATTGAGTGAGTCAAGCTTCAGGCAGCTGGCACAAACAGTGTTTGATTTAGAGCTCCAAATGCATGTATTCCTATAGGTTAAAATGATGAGAAACCCCCCAAATTCAATGTCTTCCTGAAAGCAAATGTTTCAACGTAGAAGAACGAAATTTTGGCAGCCAAATGCAACTGGTATGCTCATCTTTCTTACCTAGTATCAACAAGCTCAAGTGAAAAAATATTCGCTGAAATTCCAGTAAGCTTGGGAGTTTTGTGGAAGCTCTGCAAACACCTACATAAGAAAGTGTATCTTCCTTGCCTCTGCTTGGGGATACTTCAGCAGGGGACAATGCATAAAGAGCCACTGAGAAGTCATTGAGTGGGCCAAGTTTCAAACAGGTATCACAAACTGTGTTTGATTGAGCATTCCAAATGCATGTATTCCTATAGGGAAAAAAGAAGTTAAACCTGAAAATTCAAAGTGTTCCTGCAAAGGAACTCTTCAACATAAGATGACGAAATTTGGGCTGCCAAGTGCAACTCATCTACTCAGTTTTGCTGCCAAGTATCAACAAGATCGGGTGAAAAAATATCTGCTGAGAGTCCAGTAAACTCTGTTCTGTGGATGCTCTACAAACACTTTCAAATGAAAGTTTATTTTTCTCTGCTCTGCTTCGGTGTACATAAACCGGTAACAAAGCATAGAGAGCACAATGAGAACTCATTCAGTGAGTCAATTTTCAAGCAGCTAGCACAAACCGTGTTTGATTTCGATCTCCAAAAGCATGTATCCCTATAGGGGAAAATGTAGTAAAACCTGACTAATCCAAGTCATCCTGCAAAGGAATGATTCAGCCTAGCAGAACAAAATTTGTGCTGCCAAGAGCAACTGGTATACACATTTTTTCTACCAAGTACCAACAAGTTCGGGTGAATAAACATTTGCTGAGATTCCAGTGAACTCAGAGTTCTCTGCAGCTTTGCAAATGCTTTCAAATGAAAGTGTATGTTCCTTGCCTCCGCTTAGAGCTACCACCACAGGGAACAAAGCATAGAGAGCACACCGAGAACGAATTGAGTGAGTCAAGTTTGAAGAAGCTAGCACAAACCGTGTTGGATATACAGTTCCAAATGCATGTATCCCCATAAGGGAAAAGGAAGTGAAACTTAAAATTCAAAGTGCTCCTGCAAACGAACGCTTCAACCCTGAAGAACGAAATTTGGGCAGCCAAGTGAAACCGGTATACTCATCTTTGCTGCCAAGTATCATCAAGATCGGGTGAAAAAATTTTGCTGAGATTCCAGTAAACTCAGAGTTCTGTGGAAGCTCTGCAAACACTTTCAAATGAAAGGATATTTTCCTTGCCTCTGCTTAGGGCTACTTCAACAGGAAACAAAGCATAGAGAGTGCACTGAGAACTAACTGAGGGAGTCAAGTTTCATGCAGCTAGTACCAACCGCGTTTGAGTTAGAGTTCCAAATGCATGTATCCCTATAGGGGAAAATGAAGTGAAACCTCCAATTCCAAAGTGTTCCTGCAAACGAACTATTCAACCTAGAAGATCTAAATTTGGGCAGCCAAATGCAACCGGTCTACTTATCTTTGCTGTCGAGTCACAACAAGTTAGGGTGAAAAAATATTTGCTGAGAATCCAGGAAACTCACAGTTCTGTGGAATCACTGCAAAGGCTTTCAAATGAAAGTTTCTTTCCCTTGCCTCTGCTTAGGGTTACTTCAACAGAAAACAAAGCATAGAGATCACACTGAGAACTAGTTGAGTGAGTTTCAGTTTCAAGCAGCTAGCGTAAACCGTGTTTGATGTATAATTCCAGATGCATGTATCCCTATAAGGGAAAAGGAAGTGAAACCTAAACATTCAAAAGCGTTCCTGCAAACGAACTTTTCAACCTAGAAGAACGAAATTTGGGTAGCTAAGTGCAACTGGTAAACTCATCTTTCCTGACAAGTATCATCAAGATCAGGTGAGTAATTATTTGCAGAGATTCCAGTTAACTTGGAGCTCTGTTGAAGCACTGTAAATGCTTTCTTAGGAAAGCGAATGTTCCTTGCCTCCACTTAGGACCACTTCACCAGGGAACCAATCACAGAGAGCACACCGGGAACTAATTGAGTGAGTCAAGCTTCAGGCAGCTGGCACAAACAGTGTTTGATTTAGAGCTCCAAATGCATGTATTCCTATAGGTTAAAATGATGAGAAACCCCCCAAATTCAATGTCTTCCTGAAAGCAAATGTTTCAACGTAGAAGAACGAAATTTTGGCAGCCAAATGCAACTGGTATGCTCATCTTTCTTACCTAGTATCAACAAGCTCAAGTGAAAAAATATTCGCTGAAATTCCAGTAAACTTGGGAGTTTTGTGGAAGCTCTGCAAACACCTACATAAGAAAGTGTATCTTCCTTGCCTCTGCTTGGGGATACTTCAGCAGGGGACAATGCATAAAGAGCCACTGAGAAGTCATTGAGTGGGCCAAGTTTCAAACAGGTATCACAAACTGTGTTTGATTGAGCATTCCAAATGCATGTATTCCTATAGGGAAAAAAGAAGTTAAACCTGAAAATTCAAAGTGTTCCTGCAAAGGAACTCTTCAACATAAGATGACGAAATTTGGGCTGCCAAGTGCAACTCATCTACTCAGTTTTGCTGCCAAGTATCAACAAGATCGGGTGAAAAAATATCTGCTGAGAGTCCAGTAAACTCTGTTCTGTGGATGCTCTACAAACACTTTCAAATGAAAGTTTATTTTTCTCTGCTCTGCTTCGGTGTACATAAACCGGTAACAAAGCATAGAGAGCACAATGAGAACTCATTCAGTGAGTCAATTTTCAAGCAGCTAGCACAAACCGTGTTTGATTTCGATCTCCAAAAGCATGTATCCCTATAGGGGAAAATGTAGTAAAACCTGACTAATCCAAGTCATCCTGCAAAGGAATGATTCAGCCTAGCAGAACAAAATTTGTGCTGCCAAGAGCAACTGGTATACACATTTTTTCTACCAAGTACCAACAAGTTCGGGTGAATAAACATTTGCTGAGATTCCAGTGAACTCAGAGTTCTCTGCAGCTTTGCAAATGCTTTCAAATGAAAGTGTATGTTCCTTGCCTCCGCTTAGAGCTACCACCACAGGGAACAAGGCATAGAGAGCACACCGAGAACGAATTGAGTGAGTCAAGTTTGAAGAAGCTAGCACAAACCGTGTTGGATATACAGTTCCAAATGCATGTATCCCCATAAGGGAAAAGGAAGTGAAACTTAAAATTCAAAGTGCTCCTGCAAACGAACGCTTCAACCCTGAAGAACGAAATTTGGGCAGCCAAGTGAAACCGGTATACTCATCTTTGCTGCCAAGTATCATCAAGATCGGGTGAAAAAATTTTGCTGAGATTCCAGTAAACTCAGAGTTCTGTGGAAGCTCTGCAAACACTTTCAAATGAAAGGATATTTTCCTTGCCTCTGCTTAGGGCTACTTCAACAGGAAACAAAGCATAGAGAGTGCACTGAGAACTAACTGAGGGAGTCAAGTTTCATGCAGCTAGTACCAACCGCGTTTGAGTTAGAGTTCCAAATGCATGTATCCCTATAGGGGAAAATGAAGTGAAACCTCCAATTCCAAAGTGTTCCTGCAAACGAACTATTCAACCTAGAAGATCTAAATTTGGGCAGCCAAATGCAACCGGTCTACTTATCTTTGCTGTCGAGTCACAACAAGTTAGGGTGAAAAAATATTTGCTGAGAATCCAGGAAACTCACAGTTCTGTGGAATCACTGCAAAGGCTTTCAAATGAAAGTTTCTTTCCCTTGCCTCTGCTTAGGGTTACTTCAACAGAAAACAAAGCATAGAGATCACACTGAGAACTAGTTGAGTGAGTTTCAGTTTCAAGCAGCTAGCGTAAACCGTGTTTGATGTATAATTCCAGATGCATGTATCCCTATAAGGGAAAAGGAAGTGAAACCTAAACATTCAAAAGCGTTCCTGCAAACGAACTTTTCAACCTAGAAGAACGAAATTTGGGTAGCTAAGTGCAACTGGTAAACTCATCTTTCCTGACAAGTATCATCAAGATCAGGTGAGTAATTATTTGCAGAGATTCCAGTTAACTTGGAGCTCTGTTGAAGCACTGTAAATGCTTTCTTAGGAAAGCGAATGTTCCTTGCCTCCACTTAGGACCACTTCACCAGGGAACCAATCACAGAGAGCACACCGGGAACTAATTGAGTGAGTCAAGCTTCAGGCAGCTGGCACAAACAGTGTTTGATTTAGAGCTCCAAATGCATGTATTCCTATAGGTTAAAATGATGAGAAACCCCCCAAATTCAATGTCTTCCTGAAAGCAAATGTTTCAACGTAGAAGAACGAAATTTTGGCAGCCAAATGCAACTGGTATGCTCATCTTTCTTACCTAGTATCAACAAGCTCAAGTGAAAAAATATTCGCTGAAATTCCAGTAAACTTGGGAGTTTTGTGGAAGCTCTGCAAACACCTACATAAGAAAGTGTATCTTCCTTGCCTCTGCTTGGGGATACTTCAGCAGGGGACAATGCATAAAGAGCCACTGAGAAGTCATTGAGTGGGCCAAGTTTCAAACAGGTATCACAAACTGTGTTTGATTGAGCATTCCAAATGCATGTATTCCTATAGGGAAAAAAGAAGTTAAACCTGAAAATTCAAAGTGTTCCTGCAAAGGAACTCTTCAACATAAGATGACGAAATTTGGGCTGCCAAGTGCAACTCATCTACTCAGTTTTGCTGCCAAGTATCAACAAGATCGGGTGAAAAAATATCTGCTGAGAGTCCAGTAAACTCTGTTCTGTGGATGCTCTACAAACACTTTCAAATGAAAGTTTATTTTTCTCTGCTCTGCTTCGGTGTACATAAACCGGTAACAAAGCATAGAGAGCACAATGAGAACTCATTCAGTGAGTCAATTTTCAAGCAGCTAGCACAAACCGTGTTTGATTTCGATCTCCAAAAGCATGTATCCCTATAGGGGAAAATGTAGTAAAACCTGACTAATCCAAGTCATCCTGCAAAGGAATGATTCAGCCTAGCAGAACAAAATTTGTGCTGCCAAGAGCAACTGGTATACACATTTTTTCTACCAAGTACCAACAAGTTCGGGTGAATAAACATTTGCTGAGATTCCAGTGAACTCAGAGTTCTCTGCAGCTTTGCAAATGCTTTCAAATGAAAGTGTATGTTCCTTGCCTCCGCTTAGAGCTACCACCACAGGGAACAAGGCATAGAGAGCACACCGAGAACGAATTGAGTGAGTCAAGTTTGAAGAAGCTAGCACAAACCGTGTTGGATATACAGTTCCAAATGCATGTATCCCCATAAGGGAAAAGGAAGTGAAACTTAAAATTCAAAGTGCTCCTGCAAACGAACGCTTCAACCCTGAAGAACGAAATTTGGGCAGCCAAGTGAAACCGGTATACTCATCTTTGCTGCCAAGTATCATCAAGATCGGGTGAAAAAATTTTGCTGAGATTCCAGTAAACTCAGAGTTCTGTGGAAGCTCTGCAAACACTTTCAAATGAAAGGATATTTTCCTTGCCTCTGCTTAGGGCTACTTCAACAGGAAACAAAGCATAGAGAGTGCACTGAGAACTAACTGAGGGAGTCAAGTTTCATGCAGCTAGTACCAACCGCGTTTGAGTTAGAGTTCCAAATGCATGTATCCCTATAGGGGAAAATGAAGTGAAACCTCCAATTCCAAAGTGTTCCTGCAAACGAACTATTCAACCTAGAAGATCTAAATTTGGGCAGCCAAATGCAACCGGTCTACTTATCTTTGCTGTCGAGTCACAACAAGTTAGGGTGAAAAAATATTTGCTGAGAATCCAGGAAACTCACAGTTCTGTGGAATCACTGCAAAGGCTTTCAAATGAAAGTTTCTTTCCCTTGCCTCTGCTTAGGGTTACTTCAACAGAAAACAAAGCATAGAGATCACACTGAGAACTAGTTGAGTGAGTTTCAGTTTCAAGCAGCTAGCGTAAACCGTGTTTGATGTATAATTCCAGATGCATGTATCCCTATAAGGGAAAAGGAAGTGAAACCTAAACATTCAAAAGCGTTCCTGCAAACGAACTTTTCAACCTAGAAGAACGAAATTTGGGTAGCTAAGTGCAACTGGTAAACTCATCTTTCCTGACAAGTATCATCAAGATCAGGTGAGTAATTATTTGCAGAGATTCCAGTTAACTTGGAGCTCTGTTGAAGCACTGTAAATGCTTTCTTAGGAAAGCGAATGTTCCTTGCCTCCACTTAGGACCACTTCACCAGGGAACCAATCACAGAGAGCACACCGGGAACTAATTGAGTGAGTCAAGCTTCAGGCAGCTGGCACAAACAGTGTTTGATTTAGAGCTCCAAATGCATGTATTCCTATAGGTTAAAATGATGAGAAACCCCCCAAATTCAATGTCTTCCTGAAAGCAAATGTTTCAACGTAGAAGAACGAAATTTTGGCAGCCAAATGCAACTGGTATGCTCATCTTTCTTACCTAGTATCAACAAGCTCAAGTGAAAAAAGATTCGCTGAAATTCCAGTAAACTTGGGAGTTTTGTGGAAGCTCTGCAAACACCTACATAAGAAAGTGTATCTTCCTTGCCTCTGCTTGGGGATACTTCAGCAGGGGACAATGCATAAAGAGCCACTGAGAAGTCATTGAGTGGGCCAAGTTTCAAACAGGTATCACAAACTGTGTTTGATTGAGCATTCCAAATGCATGTATTCCTATAGGGAAAAAAGAAGTTAAACCTGAAAATTCAAAGTGTTCCTGCAAAGGAACTCTTCAACATAAGATGACGAAATTTGGGCTGCCAAGTGCAACTCATCTACTCAGTTTTGCTGCCAAGTATCAACAAGATCGGGTGAAAAAATATCTGCTGAGAGTCCAGTAAACTCTGTTCTGTGGATGCTCTACAAACACTTTCAAATGAAAGTTTATTTTTCTCTGCTCTGCTTCGGTGTACATAAACCGGTAACAAAGCATAGAGAGCACAATGAGAACTCATTCAGTGAGTCAATTTTCAAGCAGCTAGCACAAACCGTGTTTGATTTCGATCTCCAAAAGCATGTATCCCTATAGGGGAAAATGTAGTAAAACCTGACTAATCCAAGTCATCCTGCAAAGGAATGATTCAGCCTAGCAGAACAAAATTTGTGCTGCCAAGAGCAACTGGTATACACATTTTTTCTACCAAGTACCAACAAGTTCGGGTGAATAAACATTTGCTGAGATTCCAGTGAACTCAGAGTTCTCTGCAGCTTTGCAAATGCTTTCAAATGAAAGTGTATGTTCCTTGCCTCCGCTTAGAGCTACCACCACAGGGAACAAGGCATAGAGAGCACACCGAGAACGAATTGAGTGAGTCAAGTTTGAAGAAGCTAGCACAAACCGTGTTGGATATACAGTTCCAAATGCATGTATCCCCATAAGGGAAAAGGAAGTGAAACTTAAAATTCAAAGTGCTCCTGCAAACGAACGCTTCAACCCTGAAGAACGAAATTTGGGCAGCCAAGTGAAACCGGTATACTCATCTTTGCTGCCAAGTATCATCAAGATCGGGTGAAAAAATTTTGCTGAGATTCCAGTAAACTCAGAGTTCTGTGGAAGCTCTGCAAACACTTTCAAATGAAAGGATATTTTCCTTGCCTCTGCTTAGGGCTACTTCAACAGGAAACAAAGCATAGAGAGTGCACTGAGAACTAACTGAGGGAGTCAAGTTTCATGCAGCTAGTACCAACCGCGTTTGAGTTAGAGTTCCAAATGCATGTATCCCTATAGGGGAAAATGAAGTGAAACCTCCAATTCCAAAGTGTTCCTGCAAACGAACTATTCAACCTAGAAGATCTAAATTTGGGCAGCCAAATGCAACCGGTCTACTTATCTTTGCTGTCGAGTCACAACAAGTTAGGGTGAAAAAATATTTGCTGAGAATCCAGGAAACTCACAGTTCTGTGGAATCACTGCAAAGGCTTTCAAATGAAAGTTTCTTTCCCTTGCCTCTGCTTAGGGTTACTTCAACAGAAAACAAAGCATAGAGATCACACTGAGAACTAGTTGAGTGAGTTTCAGTTTCAAGCAGCTAGCGTAAACCGTGTTTGATGTATAATTCCAGATGCATGTATCCCTATAAGGGAAAAGGAAGTGAAACCTAAACATTCAAAAGCGTTCCTGCAAACGAACTTTTCAACCTAGAAGAACGAAATTTGGGTAGCTAAGTGCAACTGGTAAACTCATCTTTCCTGACAAGTATCATCAAGATCAGGTGAGTAATTATTTGCAGAGATTCCAGTTAACTTGGAGCTCTGTTGAAGCACTGTAAATGCTTTCTTAGGAAAGCGAATGTTCCTTGCCTCCACTTAGGACCACTTCACCAGGGAACCAATCACAGAGAGCACACCGGGAACTAATTGAGTGAGTCAAGCTTCAGGCAGCTGGCACAAACAGTGTTTGATTTAGAGCTCCAAATGCATGTATTCCTATAGGTTAAAATGATGAGAAACCCCCAAATTCAATGTCTTCCTGAAAGCAAATGTTTCAACGTAGAAGAACGAAATTTTGGCAGCCAAATGCAACTGGTATGCTCATCTTTCTTACCTAGTATCAACAAGCTCAAGTGAAAAAAGATTCGCTGAAATTCCAGTAAACTTGGGAGTTTTGTGGAAGCTCTGCAAACACCTACATAAGAAAGTGTATCTTCCTTGCCTCTGCTTGGGGATACTTCAGCAGGGGACAATGCATAAAGAGCCACTGAGAAGTCATTGAGTGGGCCAAGTTTCAAACAGGTATCACAAACTGTGTTTGATTGAGCATTCCAAATGCATGTATTCCTATAGGGAAAAAAGAAGTTAAACCTGAAAATTCAAAGTGTTCCTGCAAAGGAACTCTTCAACATAAGATGACGAAATTTGGGCTGCCAAGTGCAACTCATCTACTCAGTTTTGCTGCCAAGTATCAACAAGATCGGGTGAAAAAATATCTGCTGAGAGTCCAGTAAACTCTGTTCTGTGGATGCTCTACAAACACTTTCAAATGAAAGTTTATTTTTCTCTGCTCTGCTTCGGTGTACATAAACCGGTAACAAAGCATAGAGAGCACAATGAGAACTCATTCAGTGAGTCAATTTTCAAGCAGCTAGCACAAACCGTGTTTGATTTCGATCTCCAAAAGCATGTATCCCTATAGGGGAAAATGTAGTAAAACCTGACTAATCCAAGTCATCCTGCAAAGGAATGATTCAGCCTAGCAGAACAAAATTTGTGCTGCCAAGAGCAACTGGTATACACATTTTTTCTACCAAGTACCAACAAGTTCGGGTGAATAAACATTTGCTGAGATTCCAGTGAACTCAGAGTTCTCTGCAGCTTTGCAAATGCTTTCAAATGAAAGTGTATGTTCCTTGCCTCCGCTTAGAGCTACCACCACAGGGAACAAGGCATAGAGAGCACACCGAGAACGAATTGAGTGAGTCAAGTTTGAAGAAGCTAGCACAAACCGTGTTGGATATACAGTTCCAAATGCATGTATCCCCATAAGGGAAAAGGAAGTGAAACTTAAAATTCAAAGTGCTCCTGCAAACGAACGCTTCAACCCTGAAGAACGAAATTTGGGCAGCCAAGTGAAACCGGTATACTCATCTTTGCTGCCAAGTATCATCAAGATCGGGTGAAAAAATTTTGCTGAGATTCCAGTAAACTCAGAGTTCTGTGGAAGCTCTGCAAACACTTTCAAATGAAAGGATATTTTCCTTGCCTCTGCTTAGGGCTACTTCAACAGGAAACAAAGCATAGAGAGTGCACTGAGAACTAACTGAGGGAGTCAAGTTTCATGCAGCTAGTACCAACCGCGTTTGAGTTAGAGTTCCAAATGCATGTATCCCTATAGGGGAAAATGAAGTGAAACCTCCAATTTCAAAGTGTTCCTGCAAACGAACTATTCAACCTAGAAGATCTAAATTTGGGCAGCCAAATGCAACCGGTCTACTTATCTTTGCTGTCGAGTCACAACAAGTTAGGGTGAAAAAATATTTGCTGAGAATCCAGGAAACTCACAGTTCTGTGGAATCACTGCAAAGGCTTTCAAATGAAAGTTTCTTTCCCTTGCCTCTGCTTAGGGTTACTTCAACAGAAAACAAAGCATAGAGATCACACTGAGAACTAGTTGAGTGAGTTTCAGTTTCAAGCAGCTAGCGTAAACCGTGTTTGATGTATAATTCCAGATGCATGTATCCCTATAAGGGAAAAGGAAGTGAAACCTAAACATTCAAAAGCGTTCCTGCAAACGAACTTTTCAACCTAGAAGAACGAAATTTGGGTAGCTAAGTGCAACTGGTAAACTCATCTTTCCTGACAAGTATCATCAAGATCAGGTGAGTAATTATTTGCAGAGATTCCAGTTAACTTGGAGCTCTGTTGAAGCACTGTAAATGCTTTCTTAGGAAAGCGAATGTTCCTTGCCTCCACTTAGGACCACTTCACCAGGGAACCAATCACAGAGAGCACACCGGGAACTAATTGAGTGAGTCAAGCTTCAGGCAGCTGGCACAAACAGTGTTTGATTTAGAGCTCCAAATGCATGTATTCCTATAGGTTAAAATGATGAGAAACCCCCCAAATTCAATGTCTTCCTGAAAGCAAATGTTTCAACGTAGAAGAACGAAATTTTGGCAGCCAAATGCAACTGGTATGCTCATCTTTCTTACCTAGTATCAACAAGCTCAAGTGAAAAAATATTCGCTGAAATTCCAGTAAACTTGGGAGTTTTGTGGAAGCTCTGCAAACACCTACATAAGAAAGTGTATCTTCCTTGCCTCTGCTTGGGGATACTTCAGCAGGGGACAATGCATAAAGAGCCACTGAGAAGTCATTGAGTGGGCCAAGTTTCAAACAGGTATCACAAACTGTGTTTGATTGAGCATTCCAAATGCATGTATTCCTATAGGGAAAAAAGAAGTTAAACCTGAAAATTCAAAGTGTTCCTGCAAAGGAACTCTTCAACATAAGATGACGAAATTTGGGCTGCCAAGTGCAACTCATCTACTCAGTTTTGCTGCCAAGTATCAACAAGATCGGGTGAAAAAATATCTGCTGAGAGTCCAGTAAACTCTGTTCTGTGGATGCTCTACAAACACTTTCAAATGAAAGTTTATTTTTCTCTGCTCTGCTTCGGTGTACATAAACCGGTAACAAAGCATAGAGAGCACAATGAGAACTCATTCAGTGAGTCAATTTTCAAGCAGCTAGCACAAACCGTGTTTGATTTCGATCTCCAAAAGCATGTATCCCTATAGGGGAAAATGTAGTAAAACCTGACTAATCCAAGTCATCCTGCAAAGGAATGATTCAGCCTAGCAGAACAAAATTTGTGCTGCCAAGAGCAACTGGTATACACATTTTTTCTACCAAGTACCAACAAGTTCGGGTGAATAAACATTTGCTGAGATTCCAGTGAACTCAGAGTTCTCTGCAGCTTTGCAAATGCTTTCAAATGAAAGTGTATGTTCCTTGCCTCCGCTTAGAGCTACCACCACAGGGAACAAGGCATAGAGAGCACACCGAGAACGAATTGAGTGAGTCAAGTTTGAAGAAGCTAGCACAAACCGTGTTGGATATACAGTTCCAAATGCATGTATCCCCATAAGGGAAAAGGAAGTGAAACTTAAAATTCAAAGTGCTCCTGCAAACGAACGCTTCAACCCTGAAGAACGAAATTTGGGCAGCCAAGTGAAACCGGTATACTCATCTTTGCTGCCAAGTATCATCAAGATCGGGTGAAAAAATTTTGCTGAGATTCCAGTAAACTCAGAGTTCTGTGGAAGCTCTGCAAACACTTTCAAATGAAAGGATATTTTCCTTGCCTCTGCTTAGGGCTACTTCAACAGGAAACAAAGCATAGAGAGTGCACTGAGAACTAACTGAGGGAGTCAAGTTTCATGCAGCTAGTACCAACCGCGTTTGAGTTAGAGTTCCAAATGCATGTATCCCTATAGGGGAAAATGAAGTGAAACCTCCAATTCCAAAGTGTTCCTGCAAACGAACTATTCAACCTAGAAGATCTAAATTTGGGCAGCCAAATGCAACCGGTCTACTTATCTTTGCTGTCGAGTCACAACAAGTTAGGGTGAAAAAATATTTGCTGAGAATCCAGGAAACTCACAGTTCTGTGGAATCACTGCAAAGGCTTTCAAATGAAAGTTTCTTTCCCTTGCCTCTGCTTAGGGTTACTTCAACAGAAAACAAAGCATAGAGATCACACTGAGAACTAGTTGAGTGAGTTTCAGTTTCAAGCAGCTAGCGTAAACCGTGTTTGATGTATAATTCCAGATGCATGTATCCCTATAAGGGAAAAGGAAGTGAAACCTAAACATTCAAAAGCGTTCCTGCAAACGAACTTTTCAACCTAGAAGAACGAAATTTGGGTAGCTAAGTGCAACTGGTAAACTCATCTTTCCTGACAAGTATCATCAAGATCAGGTGAGTAATTATTTGCAGAGATTCCAGTTAACTTGGAGCTCTGTTGAAGCACTGTAAATGCTTTCTTAGGAAAGCGAATGTTCCTTGCCTCCACTTAGGACCACTTCACCAGGGAACCAATCACAGAGAGCACACCGGGAACTAATTGAGTGAGTCAAGCTTCAGGCAGCTGGCACAAACAGTGTTTGATTTAGAGCTCCAAATGCATGTATTCCTATAGGTTAAAATGATGAGAAACCCCCCAAATTCAATGTCTTCCTGAAAGCAAATGTTTCAACGTAGAAGAACGAAATTTTGGCAGCCAAATGCAACTGGTATGCTCATCTTTCTTACCTAGTATCAACAAGCTCAAGTGAAAAAATATTCGCTGAAATTCCAGTAAACTTGGGAGTTTTGTGGAAGCTCTGCAAACACCTACATAAGAAAGTGTATCTTCCTTGCCTCTGCTTGGGGATACTTCAGCAGGGGACAATGCATAAAGAGCCACTGAGAAGTCATTGAGTGGGCCAAGTTTCAAACAGGTATCACAAACTGTGTTTGATTGAGCATTCCAAATGCATGTATTCCTATAGGGAAAAAAGAAGTTAAACCTGAAAATTCAAAGTGTTCCTGCAAAGGAACTCTTCAACATAAGATGACGAAATTTGGGCTGCCAAGTGCAACTCATCTACTCAGTTTTGCTGCCAAGTATCAACAAGATCGGGTGAAAAAATATCTGCTGAGAGTCCAGTAAACTCTGTTCTGTGGATGCTCTACAAACACTTTCAAATGAAAGTTTATTTTTCTCTGCTCTGCTTCGGTGTACATAAACCGGTAACAAAGCATAGAGAGCACAATGAGAACTCATTCAGTGAGTCAATTTTCAAGCAGCTAGCACAAACCGTGTTTGATTTCGATCTCCAAAAGCATGTATCCCTATAGGGGAAAATGTAGTAAAACCTGACTAATCCAAGTCATCCTGCAAAGGAATGATTCAGCCTAGCAGAACAAAATTTGTGCTGCCAAGAGCAACTGGTATACACATTTTTTCTACCAAGTACCAACAAGTTCGGGTGAATAAACATTTGCTGAGATTCCAGTGAACTCAGAGTTCTCTGCAGCTTTGCAAATGCTTTCAAATGAAAGTGTATGTTCCTTGCCTCCGCTTAGAGCTACCACCACAGGGAACAAGGCATAGAGAGCACACCGAGAACGAATTGAGTGAGTCAAGTTGAAGAAGCTAGCACAAACCGTGTTGGATATACAGTTCCAAATGCATGTATCCCCATAAGGGAAAAGGAAGTGAAACTTAAAATTCAAAGTGCTCCTGCAAACGAACGCTTCAACCCTGAAGAACGAAATTTGGGCAGCCAAGTGAAACCGGTATACTCATCTTTGCTGCCAAGTATCATCAAGATCGGGTGAAAAAATTTTGCTGAGATTCCAGTAAACTCAGAGTTCTGTGGAAGCTCTGCAAACACTTTCAAATGAAAGGATATTTTCCTTGCCTCTGCTTAGGGCTACTTCAACAGGAAACAAAGCATAGAGAGTGCACTGAGAACTAACTGAGGGAGTCAAGTTTCATGCAGCTAGTACCAACCGCGTTTGAGTTAGAGTTCCAAATGCATGTATCCCTATAGGGGAAAATGAAGTGAAACCTCCAATTCCAAAGTGTTCCTGCAAACGAACTATTCAACCTAGAAGATCTAAATTTGGGCAGCCAAATGCAACCGGTCTACTTATCTTTGCTGTCGAGTCACAACAAGTTAGGGTGAAAAAATATTTGCTGAGAATCCAGGAAACTCACAGTTCTGTGGAATCACTGCAAAGGCTTTCAAATGAAAGTTTCTTTCCCTTGCCTCTGCTTAGGGTTACTTCAACAGAAAACAAAGCATAGAGATCACACTGAGAACTAGTTGAGTGAGTTTCAGTTTCAAGCAGCTAGCGTAAACCGTGTTTGATGTATAATTCCAGATGCATGTATCCCTATAAGGGAAAAGGAAGTGAAACCTAAACATTCAAAAGCGTTCCTGCAAACGAACTTTTCAACCTAGAAGAACGAAATTTGGGTAGCTAAGTGCAACTGGTAAACTCATCTTTCCTGACAAGTATCATCAAGATCAGGTGAGTAATTATTTGCAGAGATTCCAGTTAACTTGGAGCTCTGTTGAAGCACTGTAAATGCTTTCTTAGGAAAGCGAATGTTCCTTGCCTCCACTTAGGACCACTTCACCAGGGAACCAATCACAGAGAGCACACCGGGAACTAATTGAGTGAGTCAAGCTTCAGGCAGCTGGCACAAACAGTGTTTGATTTAGAGCTCCAAATGCATGTATTCCTATAGGTTAAAATGATGAGAAACCCCCCAAATTCAATGTCTTCCTGAAAGCAAATGTTTCAACGTAGAAGAACGAAATTTTGGCAGCCAAATGCAACTGGTATGCTCATCTTTCTTACCTAGTATCAACAAGCTCAAGTGAAAAAAGATTCGCTGAAATTCCAGTAAACTTGGGAGTTTTGTGGAAGCTCTGCAAACACCTACATAAGAAAGTGTATCTTCCTTGCCTCTGCTTGGGGATACTTCAGCAGGGGACAATGCATAAAGAGCCACTGAGAAGTCATTGAGTGGGCCAAGTTTCAAACAGGTATCACAAACTGTGTTTGATTGAGCATTCCAAATGCATGTATTCCTATAGGGAAAAAAGAAGTTAAACCTGAAAATTCAAAGTGTTCCTGCAAAGGAACTCTTCAACATAAGATGACGAAATTTGGGCTGCCAAGTGCAACTCATCTACTCAGTTTTGCTGCCAAGTATCAACAAGATCGGGTGAAAAAATATCTGCTGAGAGTCCAGTAAACTCTGTTCTGTGGATGCTCTACAAACACTTTCAAATGAAAGTTTATTTTTCTCTGCTCTGCTTCGGTGTACATAAACCGGTAACAAAGCATAGAGAGCACAATGAGAACTCATTCAGTGAGTCAATTTTCAAGCAGCTAGCACAAACCGTGTTTGATTTCGATCTCCAAAAGCATGTATCCCTATAGGGGAAAATGTAGTAAAACCTGACTAATCCAAGTCATCCTGCAAAGGAATGATTCAGCCTAGCAGAACAAAATTTGTGCTGCCAAGAGCAACTGGTATACACATTTTTTCTACCAAGTACCAACAAGTTCGGGTGAATAAACATTTGCTGAGATTCCAGTGAACTCAGAGTTCTCTGCAGCTTTGCAAATGCTTTCAAATGAAAGTGTATGTTCCTTGCCTCCGCTTAGAGCTACCACCACAGGGAACAAGGCATAGAGAGCACACCGAGAACGAATTGAGTGAGTCAAGTTTGAAGAAGCTAGCACAAACCGTGTTGGATATACAGTTCCAAATGCATGTATCCCCATAAGGGAAAAGGAAGTGAAACTTAAAATTCAAAGTGCTCCTGCAAACGAACGCTTCAACCCTGAAGAACGAAATTTGGGCAGCCAAGTGAAACCGGTATACTCATCTTTGCTGCCAAGTATCATCAAGATCGGGTGAAAAAATTTTGCTGAGATTCCAGTAAACTCAGAGTTCTGTGGAAGCTCTGCAAACACTTTCAAATGAAAGGATATTTTCCTTGCCTCTGCTTAGGGCTACTTCAACAGGAAACAAAGCATAGAGAGTGCACTGAGAACTAACTGAGGGAGTCAAGTTTCATGCAGCTAGTACCAACCGCGTTTGAGTTAGAGTTCCAAATGCATGTATCCCTATAGGGGAAAATGAAGTGAAACCTCCAATTTCAAAGTGTTCCTGCAAACGAACTATTCACCTAGAAGATCTAAATTTGGGCAGCCAAATGCAACCGGTCTACTTATCTTTGCTGTCGAGTCACAACAAGTTAGGGTGAAAAAATATTTGCTGAGAATCCAGGAAACTCACAGTTCTGTGGAATCACTGCAAAGGCTTTCAAATGAAAGTTTCTTTCCCTTGCCTCTGCTTAGGGTTACTTCAACAGAAAACAAAGCATAGAGATCACACTGAGAACTAGTTGAGTGAGTTTCAGTTTCAAGCAGCTAGCGTAAACCGTGTTTGATGTATAATTCCAGATGCATGTATCCCTATAAGGGAAAAGGAAGTGAAACCTAAACATTCAAAAGCGTTCCTGCAAACGAACTTTTCAACCTAGAAGAACGAAATTTGGGTAGCTAAGTGCAACTGGTAAACTCATCTTTCCTGACAAGTATCATCAAGATCAGGTGAGTAATTATTTGCAGAGATTCCAGTTAACTTGGAGCTCTGTTGAAGCACTGTAAATGGCTTTCTTAGGAAAGCGAATGTTCCTTGCCTCCACTTAGGACCACTTCACCAGGGAACCAATCACAGAGAGCACACCGGGAACTAATTGAGTGAGTCAAGCTTCAGGCAGCTGGCACAAACAGTGTTTGATTTAGAGCTCCAAATGCATGTATTCCTATAGGTTAAAATGATGAGAAACCCCCCAAATTCAATGTCTTCCTGAAAGCAAATGTTTCAACGTAGAAGAACGAAATTTTGGCAGCCAAATGCAACTGGTATGCTCATCTTTCTTACCTAGTATCAACAAGCTCAAGTGAAAAAAGATTCGCTGAAATTCCAGTAAACTTGGGAGTTTTGTGGAAGCTCTGCAAACACCTACATAAGAAAGTGTATCTTCCTTGCCTCTGCTTGGGGATACTTCAGCAGGGGACAATGCATAAAGAGCCACTGAGAAGTCATTGAGTGGGCCAAGTTTCAAACAGGTATCACAAACTGTGTTTGATTGAGCATTCCAAATGCATGTATTCCTATAGGGAAAAAAGAAGTTAAACCTGAAAATTCAAAGTGTTCCTGCAAAGGAACTCTTCAACATAAGATGACGAAATTTGGGCTGCCAAGTGCAACTCATCTACTCAGTTTTGCTGCCAAGTATCAACAAGATCGGGTGAAAAAATATCTGCTGAGAGTCCAGTAAACTCTGTTCTGTGGATGCTCTACAAACACTTTCAAATGAAAGTTTATTTTTCTCTGCTCTGCTTCGGTGTACATAAACCGGTAACAAAGCATAGAGAGCACAATGAGAACTCATTCAGTGAGTCAATTTTCAAGCAGCTAGCACAAACCGTGTTTGATTTCGATCTCCAAAAGCATGTATCCCTATAGGGGAAAATGTAGTAAAACCTGACTAATCCAAGTCATCCTGCAAAGGAATGATTCAGCCTAGCAGAACAAAATTTGTGCTGCCAAGAGCAACTGGTATACACATTTTTTCTACCAAGTACCAACAAGTTCGGGTGAATAAACATTTGCTGAGATTCCAGTGAACTCAGAGTTCTCTGCAGCTTTGCAAATGCTTTCAAATGAAAGTGTATGTTCCTTGCCTCCGCTTAGAGCTACCACCACAGGGAACAAGGCATAGAGAGCACACCGAGAACGAATTGAGTGAGTCAAGTTTGAAGAAGCTAGCACAAACCGTGTTGGATATACAGTTCCAAATGCATGTATCCCCATAAGGGAAAAGGAAGTGAAACTTAAAATTCAAAGTGCTCCTGCAAACGAACGCTTCAACCCTGAAGAACGAAATTTGGGCAGCCAAGTGAAACCGGTATACTCATCTTTGCTGCCAAGTATCATCAAGATCGGGTGAAAAAATTTTGCTGAGATTCCAGTAAACTCAGAGTTCTGTGGAAGCTCTGCAAACACTTTCAAATG
>NW_027288381.1:0-35878 GCF_047511675.1 Marmota flaviventris | reverse complement strand
TTTTGTTTTAGGGCTTGAACTAGATTAGGGCTAGTTTTAGGATTAGTGTTATTGTTAGCTCTAGTGTTAGTTTGAGGTTTAGGCTTAGGTTTAGGGTTGGACTTAGAGTTATGGTTAGTTCTAGGGTTAGGGCTAGGGCTAGTGTTAGGGCTAAGGTTAGGGCAAGTGTTAGAGTTATGGTAAGGGATACGGGTAGATCTAGAAATAGGGCTAGGGCGAGATTTAGAGTTATTCTTAATGCTAGTTGTAGGATTAGGGCTATGACCAGGTCTAGAATTAGTGTAAGGGATAAGTCTAGAGTTAGAGTTTATATTTGGGCAGAGGGATGGGGTTATAGCAAGGTTCAGAACTAGGGCAAGGGATAAAATTAAGGATAGGGCTAGATTTAGGGTTCCGGTTAGGATCAAGGCTAGGTATTGGGTTAGGATGAGGGCTAGAGTTTGTTTTAGGGTTATGGCTAGAATTAGGGCTAGGGCTAGTATCAGGTATAGGGTTATGTTTAGGGATATTTTTTGGGTAAGATCTTTGGCTAGGTCTAGTGTCAGAGTTAGGTTTAGGGTGAGGTTCAAGTTCAGAGCTAGGGGTATTGTAATAGTCAGAGTCATGTTTTGGGTTTGAGTTAGGTTGAGTTTTAGGTTTATTGCTCAAATTAGCATTAAGTTTTAGTTAGGGTTAGGGTAATGGATAAGGTTAGATTTAGGCTTCAGGTTAGGTTTAGGGCTCAGTTTAGGTTTAGGAAAATGGATAGGGTAAGGGTTAGGCCTAGGCTTAGCATTAGGTTTATGGTTATCATTAAGGTAATGGATAGGTTTAGAGCTAGTGTTAGGTTAGGGTAATGTTTAAGATTAGTGCTAGAGTTAGGGTCAGGGTTAGGGTTAGTGTTGTGTTTATGGTATGGGTTAGAGTTTGAGCTAGGGTTAGTGCTAAAGATAGGTTTAGGTTTAGGATTAGGTCTAGGGTTAGGATTAGGGTTATCATTAGGGTTAAGGTAATGGACAGGTTTAGATATCGGTTTAGGGTTAGGGTTAGGTTTAGGTTTAGGACTCGGGTTAGTGTTAAATTTAGCATAATTGTTAGAGTTTGAGCTAAGTTTAGGACTACAGCAAGGGTTAGGTTTATGGTTAGGTCTAGAGTTAGGCTTACAGTTAGGGTTAGAGTAGGTTTAGGTTTAGGTCTATGGTTATCATGATGTTTATGGTTAGGATTTGGGTAATTGGTGGGGTTAGAGCTAAGGTTAAGTCTAGTTTTAACTTTCAGATTAGGGCTAGGTTTAGGGTTATGGTTAGGTTAGGCTTATCATTTTCTTAATGTTCAGTTAAGGTTAAGGGTTAGGGATTGAGTAAGTGTTAGGGCTAGGTTAAGGCTTCATGTTAGAATAAGGGCTAGGGATAGAGTTGGGGTTAGGATTAGGATTAGGGTTAGGGTTAGGGTTAGGTTTGGTTTAGCATTAGGTTTAGGGTTATGTTTAGGGTAATTGATAGAGTTCAATCTAGAGTTTTGGCTATGGGTTACAGTTAGGATTAGGGTTAGAGTTTGGGCTAGGTTTATGTTTAAGGTAAGGGCTAGGGTTTGAGCTTCTGTTAGTGCTAGGGTTAGATTGAGGATTAGGTTCACCCTAGGTCTAGGGACAGGATTATGTTAGATTTAGGGTTAGGGTTAATGTTAGGGCTAGGGTTACATTAGGGTTAGGATAAGAGTTAGTGTAATGGATATGGTTAGATTTAGGTTTAGGTTTAGTTTTAGGGTTAGATTTAGTTTTAGGGTTAATGTTAAGGCTACAGTTATGTTTAGGTTTATGGTACGGATAAGGTTTTGAGCTAGGGTTAGGGCTAAGGATAGGGTTAGGTTTAGGATTAGGTCTAGGGTTAGGATTAGGGTTATCATTAGGGTTAAGGTAATGGACAGGTTTAGATATTGGGTTAGGGTTATAGTTAGGTTTAGGTTTAGGACTAGGGTTAGTTTTAAGTTTAGCATAATTGTTAGAGTTTGAGCTAGGGTTAGAACTACAGCAAGGGTTAGGTTTATTGTTAGGTCTAGAGTTAGGTTTACAGTTAGGGTTAGAGTAGGTTTAGGTTTAGGTCTATGGTTATCATGATGTTTATTGTTAGGGTTTGGGTAATTGGTGGGGTTAGAGCTAAGGTTAAGTCTAGTTTTAACTTTAGGATTAGGACTAGGTTTAAGGTTAGGGCTAGGTTAGGTTTATCATTTTCTTACGGTTCAGTTAAGGTTAAGGGTTAGGGACTGAGTAAGTGTTAGGGCTAGGTTAAGTCTTCATGTTAGAATCAGAGCTAGGGATAGTTAGGGCTAGGATTAGGGTTAGGGTTAGGGTTAGGTTTAGCATTAATTTAGGGTTATGTTTAGGGTAATTGATAAAGTTAGAGCTAGAGTTTGGGCTATGGGTTATGGTTAGGATTAGGGCTAGGATTGAGGTTAGGATTTGGGCTAGGTTTATGTTTAGGGTAAGGGCTAGGGTTTGAGCTTCTGTTAGTGCTAGTGTTAGGTTGAGGATTAGGTTCAGCCTTAGGTCTAGGGACAGAATTATGGTAGATTTAGGGTTAGGGTTAAGGTTAGGGCTAGGGTTACATTAGGGTTAGGATAAGGGTTAGGGTAATGGATATGGTTTGATGTAGGTTTAGGTTTAGTTTTAGGGTTAGAGTTAGTTTTAGGGTTAATGTTAAGGCTATGGTTTTGTTTAGGTTTATGGTATGGATTAGGTTTTGAGCTAGGGTTAGGGTTATGGCGAGTGTTAGTTTTAAGGTTAGGTCTATTGTTAGTTTTCGGGTTAGGTTTAGGGTTACAGTTAGGATTAAGGCTAGGGTTATCAATACAATTAGGTGTAGTTTTAGGTAAGGTGTAGGTTTAGAGCTAGGTTTAGGGACAGGGTTAAGTTTACGGTTAAGGCTAGGTTTAGGGTTTAGAGTAATGTATAGGTCTAAGTTTATATATATGGTAAGGATTCGGCTTTGAGTAAGGTTTAAAACTAAGTCTAGGGTTAGGTTTAGAGTTACGGTTAGGGCTAAGGTTGGGGTTGGGCTCACGCTTAGGGCTATATTTAGGCCTAGAATTCACTCTATGTGTTGTGTTATGACTATTAGTATGGTGAAAGTTTTGATAAGGCTTAGGATTAGGGATAGGTCTAGGGTTACCATTAGGATTAGGGTTTTGCTTAGGGTTAGGGATAGGGTTAGAGCTAGTGTTAGGGGTATGGTTAGGGTTAGGGTTAAGGTTAAAGCTAAGTATAGGGCTCAGATTAGGGCTAGTTTTTGTGTTAGTGTTAGGGCTATGGTTAGGGCTACAAGTAATGTAAGAACCAGGGTTACAATTAGGGTTAGCTTTAGGATTACAGTTAGGGGAAGGTCTAGTGTTTGTGTTAGATTTAAGTTAGGGTGATATTTAGAGCTAGCATTAATTTTAGGATAGGAGTCAGGGTCAGGGTTAGTTTTAGGGTTTTATTTAGGACTCATATTAGGGCTAGATTTACTTTTAGGTTTTGGTTTAAGGTTAGTGTCATGTTTAGAGCTAGGATGAGTTTTAGGATATGATTCAGGTTCAGGGTTAGTTTTAAGGTTAGGGTTAGGACTCGATTAGATCTATGATTAGTTCTGATAGTAGTTTAGGGTTTGCTTTAAGTTAAGGTTTAGATTTAGGTCTATTGCTCGGTTTTGTTTTAGTCCTAGGGTTAGGGCTAGTTTTACAATTAGTATTAGGATTAAGGCTAGTGTTAGTGCTAGGCTTAGACATAGGGTTAGGGTTACATTTATAGTTAGGTTTAGATCTAGAATTAGGCTAGCATTAAGGATAGGGCAAAGTTTAGGGCCAGGGTTAGAGTTATGGTAAGTGATAGTGTTAGTACTAGGAATAGGGCTAGTGTGAGTTTTAGAGTTAGTGATAGGGCTAAAATTAGAGTTAGGGATGGGGATAGGGTTAAAATAGGGCTAGAATTAGGGCTAGGGTTAGTGTTCAGCTTAGGCCTAGCGATAGGGATAGGGTTAGGTTTAAATTTAGGATAAAAAATGGCTTTATATCTAAGTTTAGACGTAGGGTGAGTGTTAGAGTTGGGGTTAGGGTTAGGGTTAAGGTTAGGGTTATAATTAAGGCTAGGTTTAGGGCTAGGATGAGGCTAGTGTTTGTTTTAGATTCAGGGCTAGGATTAGTGCTAGAATTAATATCAGATCTAGGGTTATGCTTAAAGATAGTTTTAGGATTAGGCTTATGGCTATGTCTAGTTTAAGGGTTAGGGTTAGGGCAAGGATAAAGTTTAGAGCTCGGGGAATTATTAGGATTAGGATTTGTCTCAGGCAAGGATTTAGGTTTATGGCTCAAATTAGCATTAGTGTTAGGGTTAGGGTATTGTTAGGGTTTATTTTAAGGTTCAGGTTTGTTTTAGGGTAATTGATACAGTTAGCTTTAGTGATAGGGCTAAGGTTAGGCTTAGGGTTAGCATTAGAGTAAGACTTATGGTTCGGGTAAATGATAGGGTTAGAGCTTAGGTTAGAACTAGAGTTATGGTTAGGAATATGCCTTGAGTTAGGGTTAGAGTGAGTGTTAGAACTAGGGTTAGGTTTAGGTTTAGGGTTAGGTTTAGCATAAAGGTTAGGTTTTGAGCTAGGGTTGGGGCTAGGTTAAGGGTTAGGTCTAGGGATAGAATTACGGTAGGTTTAGGGTTAGTGCTAGAGTTAGGGCTAGGGTTATCATTAACAATATGGTTAGTGTTACGGTAACGGATAGGGTTAGGTTAGTTTTAGGTTTTGGTTTAGAGTTAGAATTAGTGATAGGGTTAGGATTAGAGCTATGGTTATGTTTAGGTTTATGGTTTGAGCTAGATTTAGGGCTATGCTGAGAGTTAATTTTAGGGTTATGTCTATGGTTAGTTTTTCAGTTAGGGTTAGGGTTAACATTAGGGTTTTGTCCAGGATTATCAATAAGGTTAGGTTTAGGGTTAGGTTAATGGTAGGTTTAGAGCAAGGTTTAGGGCTAGGTTTAGTTTATGATTTGGGCTAGGGTTAGGGTGAGAGTTAGGGATATGTCTAGTTTTATTTTTACGGTAAGAGTTAGGCTTTGAGCTACCTTAGGACTGAGGTGAAGGCTAGGGTTATGTATAGGGCTAGTGCTAGGTTTAGGGTTATGCTTAGGGCTAGGTTTAGGCTAAAATTAGCTCTATCTTTAGTGTTAGGTTTAGACCTAGGGATAGGGTTATGGGTAATGTAAGATTTAGGGTTATGATTAAGGGTAGTTTTAGGGTTAGGGTTATGGCTGGGTCTAGATTTAAGTTTAGGTTTTGGTTAGTTTCAGGAATAGAGGTAGGTTTAGTGTTAAAGGGAGGGTCAGTATTTGAGTTAGAGTTAAAGTTCAGGTTAAAGCCAGAATTAGGACTAGGTTAAGGTCTAGGGATAGAGTTAGTGTTTGGGTTAGGTAAAGGTTTTTGTTAGGGCTAGGACTAAGATTTTGTTTAGTTCTAGAGCTAGAGTTCAGGCTAGATTAAGGATTAGGTTAGGTCTAGAGCTAGTGGTAGGGTTAGTTTTACGTATTAGGTTACAAGTAGGCTTAGTGTTAGGGTTTAGTTTAGGGTTAGGGTTATGTTTAGACCTAGGGTTTATGTTATTGTCAGAATAAGGGTCAGGGTTAGGGTTAGGGTTTGGGATAGCATTAGAGGTAGGATGAGATCTAGCATTAGGACTATTAATATGGTTAGTATTTGGTTAGCCTAAGGATTAGGGATAGGTCTAGGGTTACCATTAGTGTAAAGGTTTTGCTCAGGGTAAAGCATAGGATTAGTGCTAGGGTTAGGTTTATGGTTAAGGTTAAAGCTAGGTTTAGGATTCAGATTCTGGCTAGTTTTTGTTTGAGGTTTAATGCTAGGGTTAGGTTAAGGGCTAATATAAGAACTAGGGTTACAATTAGGGTTAGAGGTAGGGGTAGGTCAAGTGTTAGGATTAGGTTTAATATTACAATGATATTTATAGCTAGGGTTACTGTTAGGATATCAGTCAGGTCAGGGTTAGTTTTAAGGTTATGATTAGGACTTGAATTAGGGCTAGGGTTAGATCTAGCTGCAGTGCTAGGGTTTGGTTTAAGTTAAAGTTAGTGTTTGGCCTGTTGCTTGGTTTTGTTTTAGTGATATGGTTAGGGTTAGAAATAGTTTTATGATTGGCTTTAGGTTTAGGGCTACGGTTATGGTTAGGTTTAGGATTAAGGCTAGATTTAAGGCTAGGATTAGGGCTAGGTTTTGTGTTAGGTTTAGGGCAAGAATTAGATTTAGGACTAATGTCAGGTCTAGGTTTATAGTTATTGATATTTTTAGGGTTAGGTTTATGGCTAGGTCAAATTAAAGTGTTATGTTTGGGGAAAGGGTCAGATTAAGAACTGGTTTATTATTAGGGTCAGGGTAAGGCTTCGGGTTTGGGTTAGGTTAAGATATAGAGTTAAGGCTCGAATTAGCATTAAGTTTAGAATTAGGGTTAGGGTAATGGATAGTGATAGGTTTAGGGTTCAGGTTAGGTTTAAGGTAGTGGATATGGTTAGGGTTTGTGATAGGTTTAGGGTTAGGCCTAGGGTTAGCAGTAGGGTTATTGTTATCATTAGGGTAATTTATAGTGTTAAAACTAGGGTTATGGTTAGGATTAAGGTTAGAGTTAGGATTAGGGTCAGGGTTATGGCGAGGGTTACACTTAGAAATAGGTTTAGGGTACAGTTTAGGGTTTGAGCTAGGATTTTTTTCTATGGTTAAGGTTAATTTAGGGTTTGAACTAGGGTTATGGTCATGGTTAGTCTTACGGTTAGGGATAGAGTTATCATTAGGTTTAGGGTAATATATTTATATGTCAGGTTAAATATAGGGTTAGGTTTAGGTTAGCCTTAGGTTTAGATTTAGGATCAGGGTTAAGGTTTTTGCTAGCATAAATTTAGGGTTAGGGTTAAGTTCACTGTTAGTTCTAGGGTTAGGTTTATGTTTAGGGTTAGGGTAGGTTTAGCTTTAGGTCTAGTGTTATCATTAGGGTTAAATTTAGGGTTAGGGTAATGGGTATGGTTTGAGGTAGGTTTAGGGTTAGGGTTAGGGTTAGGATTAGAGCTGGGGTTAGGTTTAGGTTTAGGCCTTGGGTTAGTGTTAGGGTTAGGTTAAGTGTAAGGGTTAGCGATTGATCTAGGTTTAGGGCTAAGGAGAGGGTTATAAATACAGTCTGTGCTGGGTAGGGTTAGGGTTAGGTTTAGGGCTAGGGTTAGAATTAGATTTAGGGTTATGGTTAGTGTAATGAATAGAGTTAGAGCTTGGTTTTTTGCTATGGTTACATTTAGGTTTAGGGCTAGAGTTAGGGTGAGGTTTAGGGTTTGGGCTAGGGTTATGTTTAGGGTACATTTTAGGGTTTGAGCTATGGTTAGGGCTAGAACAAGGGTTAGGGTTAGGACTACATTTAGGGTTAGAGTTATGCTCAGCATTAGGTTTAGTGCTGCAATTAGGGCTAGGTTTTGTGTGAGGTTAGGGCTAGTGTTAGGTATGGGTAATTTAAAAGCTAGAGTTATGGTTATGGATAGATTTAGAGTTCGTCTATTGTTAGAGTTAGTTTTTGGGTTAGGATAAGATTTAGAGCTAGGGTTTTTGTTAGGGTAAGTGTCAGGGTTAAGGTTAGGAATCGGCTTAGGGTTAGGTCCAGAATGAGGACTAGGTTTAGGTCTAGGGGTAGAGTTAGTGTTTGGTTTAGGCTAAGGGTTATTGTTAGGGCAAAGGCTAGGGTTATGGCTATATTTAGGATTAGGTTTTTCTCTAAGGCTAGTGTTATTATAATGCTTAGGGTTTGGGTTACTAGTAGGGCTAGTGTTAGGTTTTGGATAAGGGTTAGGCTCAAGTTTAAACTTAGGTTTAGTGTTAGGTTAATAATAAGGGTCAGCATTTGGGTTAGGGTTTTGCTTTAGTTTAGAGCTAGAATAAGTGCTGGGTTAGGACTAGTAATAGAGTTAGGGTTTTGGATAGGCATAGAATTACGGTTATTACTAGGGTAGCAATAGGGTGACGGTTTGACTAAGTGTAAGAAATAGGGTTAGAGCTGGGATTAGGACTAGGTATAGGGTTAGGTTTAGGATCAGGGTTAGACCTTGGATTAGGGCTAGGTTTTGTGTTATTTTAGGGCTATGACTAACTTAAGAACTGTCATGAAGATTAGGGGTAGTTATAGGGTTAGGTTTAGGGTGAGGTCTAGTGTTAGGATTAGGTTTAGGGATAGGGTGATGTGTAGAGCTAGGGTTAGTGTTAAGGTCAGAGTCAAGGTTAATATTAGTCTTAGGGTTAGGGTTAGGACTCGAATTAGGGCTATGTTGAGGGCTAGGTGTAGTGTTAGGGTGTGGTTTAGGCTTAGGGTTAGGGTTAGATTTAAAGTTAGGGTTAAATCTAGGTTTAGGGCTACAGCAAAGGTTAGGGTAAAGTTAGGGCTAGGGTTTGAGTTATCATAAGGGATAGGGTTAGAACTAGGCATAGGGCTAGGGCGAGAGTTAGAGTTAGTCTTCGTGTTAGGGTTTGATTTAGGGTTAGAATTAGGTCTTAATTAGGGCTAGGATTAGAGGTAGGGTTAATATTAAGGCTGAGCCTCGGTTATGGTTATGGTTATGTTTATTGTTAGGTATGATGTTATAGCTAGCTTTAGAACTAGGGGAGGATTAAAATTAGGGTTATGTTTATGGTTAGGGTTAGGTTAAAAATTAAGGCTAGGATTAGGGCAAGGATTAGGGCTAGAGTTTGTTTTAGGGTTAGGGCTTCATTAGGGCTAGTGCTAATGTCAGGTCCAGGGTTATGATTAGAGATAATTTTAGTGTTGAGATTATTAGGGTTAGGATTAGTTTTATGGATATGGTTAGGTTTAGGGTTCAGGTTAGGTTTCGGGTAATGTATAGTTTTAGGCTTAGGAATAGGTTTAGGGTTATCCTAGGGTTAGCATTAGGGTTAGTATGAGGATTAGGGTAATGGATAGGGTTACAGCTGGGGTTAGAGCTAGGTTTATGGTTAGGATCAAGGCTAGGGTTAGGTTTTGGGTTATGGCAAGTGTTAGGGTTAGGATTAGGTTTAGGGTAAGGGTTAGGGCTAGAATGAGGGTTATGATTAGAGTTAAAGGTAGTGTTAGGGCTCTGATTAGGTATATGTTTTGGGTTAGGTAAGGGCTAGGTTTAGGGCTACAGCTAATGTAAGAACTAGGGTTACGATTAGAACTAGTTTTAGGGTTAGGGTTAGGGCTAGGTCTAGGGTTAGGTTTAGGTTTAGGTTTTGAATGATGTTTAGAGCTACGGTTAGTGTAAGGGTCAGATTCAGAGTCAGGGTTTGTTTTAGAGTTAGGGATAAGACTCAAATTAGAGCTAGGTTTAGAGCTAGGTGTAGGCTTATGATTTGGTTTATGTTAAAATTTAGGGTTAGAGCTATGGCTAGGTTGTTTTGTAGGGCTAGGGCTAGGTTAGGGCTAGTTTTAGGATTAGCATTAGTGTTATGGCTTGTTTTAGTGAGAGATTTACCTTAGGGTTAGGGTTAGGATTAGAATTAGGGTTAGATATAGGATTAGGGCTAGGACTAGGGTTAGGTCTAATGTAGAGACAGTGATAGGATTATGGTAATGGATAGGGTTAGAGCTAAAAATAGGACTAGGTCGAGAGTTAGAGTTAGTCTTACAGCTAGGGTTAGGTTAGGATTAGTGATAAATTAGGGGTAAATTAGGTCTAGCATTTGTGTTAGGGTTAGGCCTAGTATAGGTTTAGGTTTAGGTTTAGGGATAGGGTTAGGTTTAGGGGAAGGGATGGAGTTAGAGATAGTTTTAGGGCTAGGTTGAAGGTTAGAATTTTGATTAGGGCTAGGGTTATGGTTTGGTTTAGTAATAAGGCTAGGTTTAGGGCTAGGATGAGGACTAGGGTTTGTTTTAGTGTTATGACATTAATTAGGGCTAGGGCTAGTGTCAGGTCTAGGCTTATGTTAGGGATAGATTGAGGGTTATAGATTTATGGCTAGGTCTAGTATAAGGGTTCAGTTTAGGGTAAGGGTCAGGTTTAGAGCTAGGGGTATTATTAGGGTTATAATTAGGTTTCAGGTTTTGTTTAGGTTAGGGTTTAGGTTTAGAGCTTGAATTAGCATTAGGTTTTCATTAGGGTATTGAATTAGCATTAGGGTTTTTGTTAGGGTATTTCGTTAGGTATTGTGTTTAGGGTTCATGTTAGGTGTAGGGTAATTGATAGGGTTAGAGTTTGCAAAATGGTTAGGGTTAGGCCTAGGGTTAGCCTTAGGGTTATGATTGTGCTTAGGATAATGGATAGGGTTAGGGCTAGGTTTATGTTTTGTATTAGGGTTAGAGTTAGGGTTAGGCCTAGTGTTAGAGTTAGGTTCAGGTTTAGGATATGGTTTACAGTTTGAGTTAGGGTTAGCTCTAGGACAAGGGTTAGGTTTAGTGTAGGTCTAGGTTATAGATATGATTAGGGTCAAGGTTAGTGTTAAGGTTAGGTCTAGGGTTATCATTAGGTTTAGGGTATTGGATAAGGTTTGTTTTCGTGTTAGGTTTAGGGTTATGGTTAGATTTTGGCTTAAGATTAGGATTAGGGATAGGCTTAGGTTTAAGTTTAGGGTAATGGTTAGGGTTTGAGCAAGGGTTAGCTCTATGGCAAGGCTTAGGTTTATGGTTATGTTTAGGGTTAGGGTTAGGGTACATTTAGGATAAAGGCTAGGGTTATCATCAAGTTTAGGGTTAGGGTTAGGGTAATGGGTAGGGTTAGAACTAGAGTTTAGGGCTTGGGTTATCATTAATATTAGGGATAGAGTTAGGGTAATATGTAGGCTTAGAGCTAGGGTTAGGGATAAGGTTAAGGTTAGGATTAAGGCTAGGGTTAAGGATAGGTTTAGGTTTAGGCTATGGGTTAGTGTTAGGGTTAGGTTAAGTTTAAGGGTTAGGGATTGAGCTAGTGTTTGGACTATAATGAGGATTAGGGTTAGAGTCAGTGTGAGGGTTAGGGCTAGGGTTAGTATTAGGGTTAGGATTAGGGTTAGGGTAATGGATAGAGTTAGAGGTAGGTTTTTTTTTTTTTTGGCCTATGGTGATGGCTAGTTTAAGAGTTAGTGATATGGCTAGGTCTAGTGTTAGGGTAATGTTTTTTGTTAGGATAAGGTTTGGAGCTAGGGCTTGTGTTAGGGTAAGAGTCAGTGTTCAGTTTAGGGTTAGGATTATTATTCGGGCCAGCAATAGGACTAGGGTTTGGTCTAGGGGTAGGGTTAGTGTTTGGGTTAGTTTAAGGGTTATTATTAGGACTAGTACTAAGATTTTGTTTAAGGTTAGGCCTAGAGTTATCACTAGATAAAGGATTAAGTGTAAGTCTAGGTCTAGTGTTAGGGTAAGGTTTCATTATAAGGTTACAGGTAGTGCCAGTGTTAGGAGTCAGTTTAGGGTTAGGGTCAGGTTTAGACTGTGGTTAATGTTAGGGTCTGAATAAGAGTCAGGGTAAGGGCTAAGTTTTGGGATAGTGATAGAGCTAGATTGAGGATTAGGGTTAGGACTAGTAATAGAGTTAGGTTTTGGGTTAGGCTAAGAATTAGGTTTAGGACAAAGGTAGATTTAGGGTTAGAATTTGGCTTAGGGTAAGGGATAGGGTTAGTGCTAGTGTTAGGGCTAGTGTTAGGATTAGGGCTGGGCTAGGGTTAGGTTTAGGGTTAGGTTTAAAGCTAGGGTTAGAGCTTGGATTAGGGCTAGGCTAGGTTTTACCCTAGCTCAAAGCCTAAACTTTTTACTAAACATAACCCTAGCTTTATCATAAACCCTAACCTTAACCCTAACAATAATCCTAACATTAAACCTAGCCTGAACTTTAGCTCTAACCATATCCATTACCCTAAATCTAACCCTAACCCTAATTAAAACTCTATCCCTAACACTAAACCTAACTCTACCCATAAATATAAACCTAGACCTAAAACTAAACCTAACCCTCACCCTAGCCCTAACCCTAGCTAAAACAAAAGCCCTAAGCTTAACTTAACCATAACCCTAGCCATAAGCCATAAACCTAACACTTACCCTAACCCTAAAACTTACCCCAAATCACACCCTAGCCCTATCCCTAAACATAGCCGTAATCCTAGACTTAATCCAAACCAAAACCTACCCCTATTCCTAGATATATACCTATCCATTACACTAAACATAACCCTAATTCTATTGCTAGCCCTAACCCATCCATTACCCTAAATCTTAACTGAAACCTAAACTAAACCCTATCCATTATTCTAACCCTACCCTAACCATAATGCTAATTTGAGCCCTAACCCTAAACCTTCAGCTAAACCAAATGCTAATCCTGACAATGACTCCGACGCTAATAATAGCACTTGGTCTAACCCCAACACTAACCTTAGCCTTAATACTAGCCCTAATTTAGCCCTAAACTAAACCCTAACTCTAGCCCTAATCCTAGCCCTAATTTAGCCCTAACCTTAGCCATTAAACCTAGCCCTAATTCTAACCCTAATTTAGCTCTAACCCTAGCCCTAATCCTAGCCTTTATTTAGCCCTAACCCTAACCCTAAGACTACTACTAAGACTAACTCTAATTCTCTCTCTAGCCATTTTCCTAGTTCTAATCATATTAGTTTCCATAACCCTAACCCTCACTCTATACCTAGCCCTAGTCCTAGCCCTAACCCTAGAACTAACCCTAAATCTAAATCTCACCCTAACTCTAAGCCTAAACCTTAACCTAACACTAGACCTAACCCTGATGCTAATCCATAATCTAGCCGTAAACGTAGCCCTAGCCCTAATACAAAACCAACCTATATTCCTAACCATTAACCTAAACAAAACCCTGAGTGTACATCTAGTACTAACTTTAGCCATAATTCGAGGTCTATCCCTAAAACTAACCCTGACTCTGACAGTGACCCTAACAATAACCCTTGCTCTAAACATTACAATAACCCTAAACCTAATCATAACACTAGACCTAGCCCTAACCCTAACCCTAACCCTAAAACTAGCACTAATTGTAACACTAGTTCATACATTAGCCATAGCCCTAACCCTAACCCTAACCAAACCCCAAACCAAACCCTAATCCAAGCCTTAACCCTAGTTTTAACCCTAACCCTAAACTTAACCCTAACCCAGAACCTAGCCCTAAACCTTAGCCTAACACTTACCAACTTGCCAGAATTCTAAACATTACCCTATCCCTATCACTAGCTCTAATCCTATCCATTACCCTAACCATAACCATGATCTAATGGTAACCCTAGGCCTAACCCTATACTTATCCCTAAAACTTAACTATTTCTTTAACCTAAACCTAACCTGAACCTTAACCCTAACCCAATCATTACACTAACCCTAACCCTAATGCTAATTCAAGCCCTAACCCTAAACCTTAACCTAACACAAACCCTAACTTTGACCCTTCCCATGATAATATACCTAGCAATAACCTTGACAACACCTAAACCTAACCTTTATATTACACCTAGCCATAAATCTAACCCTAAATCTAACCCTAACCATAACCCTAGACCTGATATTTGCCCTATCCATAATTCTAGCACTAACCTTAACACAAACCAAACACATAACCCTAACCCTAAACCTAGCCCTAATCCTAGCCATAACCCTAGCTCTAAATTTAGCTCTAACCCTATCAATTACCATAAACATAACTCTAATTATACTGGTAACCATAGGCCTAAATCTCACCCTATACCTAACCATAACCCTATCCATTATGCTAAATTTAACCTGAACCCTGAACAAAATCCTATCATTACCCTAACCCAAAACTTAATGCTAATTTGAACCCTAACCCTAAACCCTAACCTAAACAAAACCCTAAAAATGACACTGACCCTAATAATACCCCTAGCTCTAAACTTGATCCTTCCCCTAAACCTATCACTTACACTAAACATAGCCATAAACCTAACCCTAAAACTATCCCTAACCATAACCCTAGATCTGACATTCGCCCTAACACTAATCCTAGCCCTAACCCTAACACAAACCCTAGCCCTCATCCTAGCCCTGAACCTAGCCTTAATCATAACTCTAATGAAACCCTAGCCCTAACCCTAATTCTAACCTTCACCCTAGCCCTATCCCTAGCTCTAACCCCATCGCTTAATCTAAACCTAAACGAAGGCCTAAAAATAAACCTAGGCCTGAACATAACCATAAACCTAGCCCTATTCCTAGCACTAATTAATCCCTATACCTTACCAAACACTAAGCTTATCCATAAAACTAACTCCCACTTTTACTCTAGCCCTATTTTTAGTTCTAACCCTATCCCTTACCATAACCCTAATCCTAGCCAAAAACCAAGACCTAACGGTAGCCTGATCCTTAGACCTAGACATAACCCTAGATTTAATCCTAAATCGAAATCTAACTTTAACCCTAAGCCTAAACCTAAACACTACATTAGCCCTAAATCTAATGCTAAGCCTAAAACTAGTCCTAACAATAGCCCTAGCCCTGTAACAAAACTGTGCCATAACCCTAACTTTAAAACTTAAGCTCAATCAAAACCTAACCCTACACCTAGCCCTAACCCTAGACCTAATTCAAGTCCAAACCCTAACCCTAAAACTATTCTGAACTTGAATTTGACCCTAACATTAACCCTAGCTATAAACATCATCCAAATGTTATACCTAATCCTACCACTAGACCTAGTCCTAACCCTAATCCTATAACTAGCCCAAATCAAAACCCTAGTCCATACATTGGATATAACTCTAAACCTAGCCCTAACTCTAACCAAAACCTAGTCTTAATGTAAGACCTAACCCTAGATTTAATCCTAAACCAAAACCTAACACTAGCCCTAATCTTAACCATAAACATAGCCCTAAACCTAGCTCTAATCCTATCCCTGACCCTAAGTTAAACCTAACCCTAATGCTAAACCTAGGCCTAACCCTAATCCTATTACTAGTCCTAACCCTAGCCCTCATTCTAGCTCTAACCATAACTCAAACCTGACACTTATTCTGACTCTAATGGTAATTGTAGGACTAAACCTGACCCTAACCCCATAATTAACACTAAAACTAGCATAAATAAACCCATTCCTAAACCTAACCCTAACACTAGCTCTAGACATAAACCTAATCCTAAATCTAGCCATATCTCTAGCCCTAGTAGTAAACAAAAACCTAACCCTAGCCCTAATGATGCACCTTAACTTAACACAAACATTAACCCTACCCCTAGACCTAACTCTAGTGATAATTCTCGTTTTAACCCTAACCATAATTAAAACCTGAACACTGGCCCTGACCCTAACACTAACCCTTGCTCAAAACATCATTCTAAGGCTAACCCTAACACTAAACTTGACCTAGCCATAACACTTATACAAAAAGTAGCCAAATCATAACCCTGGTTCATACATTAGTTGTAGGCCTAACACTAGCCCCAACCTAAAACCAAACCTGGCCCTAATATGAGCGCTAACCCTATATTTAACCCTAACCCTAAAACTAGCCCTAACTGATACCCTAACCCTAGCTCTAATCCTAGCTCTTACTATATCCATTACCTTAAGCTAAACCCTAAACCTAATGCCAACCCTAGTCCTAACACTTATCCAGAGCCTAACCCAAAACCTAACACTATTACTAGTCCTAACTCTAACCTTCTTTCTAGCTCTAACCCTAACCCAAACCCAAAACCTAACCCTGACAATTATTCTGACCCTATCACGAACAGTAGGTCTAAACCTGACCCTAAACCGAGAATGAACACTAATCCTAAACTTAAATCTAAACCAGTAATCCTATACTTAAACCTAAACATAACACTAGTCCTAGACCTAAACCTAATCTGATATCTAACCATATCTCTAGCCCTAGACCTTAACAACAACCTAGTCCTAGCCCTAACAATAATACTTAACCTAACCCAAACACTAACCCTACCCCTAGACCTAACCCTAGTCCTAATTCTGGCATTAAACCAATACTAACTCTAACCAGAACACTGGCCCTGACCCTAACACAATCCTAACTCAAAAGCTCACCCTAAACCAAACCCTAATCCTAACACTAGACATATCCATAACCCTAAACCTAAAACTAGCCCTAATCATAACCCTAGTTCTTACATTACTCATGGCCCTAACCCTAGGCATAAACTAACACAAAACCTAGCCCTAATCCTAGGCCTGAACATAGACCTAAGTGTAACCCTAAAACTAACGCTAGCCCTAACCCTAACCCGAAGCATCGGTTTAGACCTAACCCTAGCTCAAAGCCTAAACTTTACCCTTAACATAACCCTAGCCCTATCCTAAATGCTAAGCTAACACTATCACTAATTCTAACCTTAACCATAGCCCTAACCATAGCTCTAATTATATCAACTACCCTAACCCTAGCACTAACCCTAGCTCTAATTCTATCCATTACCCTAACCATAATCCTCACCCTAATGCTAATCATAGGCTTAACACTAACCCTATAAAAATCCCTAAACCTATCCATCACCCTAAAACTAACATGAACCCCAATCCTAAGCCTATTCACTACCCTAATCCTAACTCTAACCTTAATGCTAATTCGAGCCCTAAACCTAAAACTTAACTTAAACCACACCTTAAGCCATACACTTATCCTAATAATACATATAGCTGTAAACTTGACCCTTACCCTAAATCTAACCCTTACACTAGACCTAACCATAAACACAACCCGAAACCTATCCCTAACTGTAACCCTAGACCTGACATTAGCCCTAGCCCTAATCCTAGCCCTAGCCCTAATCCTACCCCTAACATTAATACAAACATTAGCTCTCATCCTAGCCCAAAACCTAGCCTTAATCATAACCTAACTGTAATTCTAACCCTTTCCCTAGCCCTAAGCCTAGTTATAATCCCATTGCTTACTCTAAAGCAAACCCAAACCCAAACCCTACCACTAACCCTAGCCCTAACCTTAACCCTAGGACTAACCCTAACACTAACCCTAGCCCTAATCCTAAACCTAACCCCAACCCTAGCTTTAAGACTAACTATAACTCTCGCCCTATCCCTAGCCCTAAATCTAACCCTATCATTTACTGTAACCTTATTCCTAGTCCTAAGCCTGGAATAATCCTAGTCCTAACCTTACACCTTGCCCAAACCCTAGATCTAAACATAACTCTAAATCTAACCCTAATTCTAAAACAAAACCTAACCCTAATACTACCCCTAACCCTAAAGTTAATCCTAAACTAGCCTTAACCATACGTTTAGCCCTAAAACAAAACTGAGCCATAAAACTAACCCTAAACTTTTACCTCAACCAATTTCTAACCTTACATCTAGCCCTAAGCCTAGTCCTAATTCAAGTCCTAATCTTAACCCTAAAACTACCCTGAACCTGTCTCTGACATTAACACTAACCTCTAAACATCTACCTAACACTAACCCTACCTCTAAACATCACCTTAAACCTTAACCTAACACTAGACCTAGTCCTAACCCTAATTCTAATCATAACCCTAGATCATACATTAGCTGTAACCTTAAACCTAATGCTAACCAAAACTAACCCATATCTGAGACCTAAACCTAGCTTTCACCCAAACCCTAACCCTAACACTAGTCCTAACCCTAACCCGAACCCTAGCTCTAACCCTAGCTCTATCCTTAACCTTTACTCTAGCCAAACCCCAAGCCTAATGCTAACCCTAGTCCTAAAACTAATCCTTAGTCTAACCCAAACCCTAACCACATTACTAGTCCTAAACGTAGCCCTCAATCTTGTTATAACCATAACCCAAATCCTAACCATAACCCTGACCCTTATTCTGACCCTGAACCTAAACAAAATGCTAACACTAGCCCTACCCATAACCCTATACCTAAACCTAACCCTAACACTAGCCCTAGATTAAACCTAATCCTAAATCTAGCCATATCTTTAATGAAGAACTAAACAAAAATTTAGCCCTAGATTTAATGATAACCCTTAAGCTAAGCCAAATATTAACCTTACCTCTAGACCTAAACAATCGTAATTCTGGTTGTAGACCTAACCCTAACCCTAATCCAAACACAGACCCTGACACTAACACTAACCCTAGCTATAAAATTGACCCTAAACTAAACCTAAACCTAAACCTATAACTAGACCATAAAAATAACACTTATATTACCATAGCACTAAAACTAACTGTAAACTTAACACAAAACCTAGTCCTAATCCTAGGCCTAAATCTAGACAAAAGCAAAACCCTATCCCTAACCAAACCTTATAACTTACCCTAAGCCTAACCCTCACGTTAATCCTAAACCTCACCTTAGACCTAACCATTGATAAAACCCAAAACTGAACCCTAAATATAACCCTAGACCTATCCCTAAACCTAATCCTAATCCTAGCCCTAATCATAATGTTAAAACTAGCCCTAATACTATTTCTAATATTATCCATTACCCTAAACTGAAACTTAACACTAATAATAACCTTAGCTCTAATCCTAATGTAATCCTAATCCTAGACGTACCCCTAAACCTAACCCTCATTGCAACCTTAACCCTAGATAAAACTCTAACCCATATTCTAACACTAACCCTAAACCTAATTCTACCACTAACCATAACCCGACATCTAACCCTATCCTTTAACTTAACTCTAAAAATAACCTTAGCCTTAACCCTAGCAGTAACCCTAACCTTAACCATAAATCTAACCCTAGATCTAATCATAAACCTAACCCTCACCCTAGCTCTAACCCTAGCTCAAAACCTAAACTGTACCATAAACCTAACCCAAACACTAACCCTAGCCCCAGCCCTAACCATAACCCTAACTCTACCCCATTCCTATCCAAAACCTTAGCCATAACCCTAGCTCTAATGCTATTCATTAACCTAAAAATAACCCTAACCCAATTAATAGTACTAGGCCTAACCCTAACCCTATCATTAACCCTAACCTACCAATTACCCTAATTTAACCTTAATCCTAAACCTAAACCTATCCAATAACCTAACCCTAATTCTAACCCTAATGCTAATTTGAGCCCTAACCCTAATAATTAACCTAACACAAACCCGAAACCTTACCCTGACCCTAAAAATACACCTTCCCCTAAACCTAACATTAGACTTAGCCATGAACCTAACCCTATTACTATCCCTAGCTGTAACCCTAAACCTAACATTATCCCTATCCCTAAAACTTGCCCTATCCCTAACACAAACCCTAGCCCTCATCCTAACTCCAAATCTTGCCTTAATCCTAACACAAACCTAACCCTAGGCCTAAACCTAATTCTGATCATAGCCCTAGTCCTAAATTTAGCTAAAACCCCATCCTTTCCCTTAAACCTAACCCTAAACCTAATCCTAAACATAGGCCTAATTCTAGGTCTAACCCTAACACCAAACCTAGACATATTCCTAGCCCTAATTTAGCCCTAAACTTAACCCTAACCCTAGCCTTAAGACTAACTCTATTGCCCTAGTTCTAACCCTATCCCTTACCGTAACCCAAACACTAGACCTAACTTTAGCCCTAACCCTAGCCATAGCCCTAACCCTAGAATTAACCATAACTCTAAATGTACCCCTAAACCTAAACTCACCATGTCACTAGAAATAACACTAACATTAATCGTAAAACTACACTTAACTTTAGCCTTAGCCCTAAAACATAATGAACCATAGCACTAACCCTAGTCCTTAACCCAAACCAAATCCTAACCCTAAATCTGGCCGTAAGCCTACCTCGAATTCTAGTCCTATCCCCAACCCTAAAACTAACCGAGACCCTGACTCTGAACCTAAGAGTAACCCTAGCTCATAACATCAACCTGAACTTAACCTAACCATAAAACTAGACTTAGTCCTAACTGTAACCCTAAAATTAGCCCTAATCATAACCCTAGTTCTTACATAGGCTGAATCCCTAACAGTAGTCCTAATGTAACCCCAAATCTAGCCCTAATGTGAGCCCTAACCCTAGCTTTAACCCTAACTCTAAACCAAAACCAACTCCTAACCCTTACCCTAAAACTAACCCTAACTTTAATCCTTAAAATAACCCTAAACCTAACACTAACCCTAACACTAAAACTAACCATAACCCTAGCCTTAGCTCTAGCTCTAACCCTATCCATTACTCTAACCCTGACCCTAAACCTAATCCTAACCCTAATGCTAACCCTCAGCCTACTTCTAACACATTCGCTAACCCTAACCTATTCATTACCCTAAACATAGCCCTAACCCAAAACCTAACCAAATACTAAACCTAGACATAATACTAACCCTCAAACTAGCCCTTATTGTAGCCCTAGTTCTTACATTAGCCATAGCCCTAAAGTTAACTGTGTTAGGTCTAAGGTGAGGCTTAAGTTGGGGCTAGGTTTAGGGCTAGGGTTAAGCTGAGGGTTATGCTTAGAGCTAAGGTTAGCCCTAGGATTAGGTTTTGTGTTAGATTTTTTGTTAGGTTTAGGACAATGCACAATGTAAGAACTAGGGTTATGTTCAGGGCTTGTTTTAGGGTTAAGATTATGGCTACATCTAGTGTTAGGTCTAGGTTTTGGGTTAGTGTCAGGTTTAAAGCTAGGTTCAGTGTGAGAATCAAGGTCAGTTTTGGGGATATGGTTAGGGTTAGGGTTAGGGTTAGATCCAGAATGAGGAGTAGGTTTAGGTCTAGGGGTAGGTTAAGTGTTCAGTTTAGGTTAAGGGTTATTGTTAGTGCTAGTGCTAGGTTTTTGTTTAGGTCTAGGGCTAGAGATATAGCTATATTTAGGATTAGCTTTGGGTCTTGGTCTAGTGTTTACTTAGGTATATGTAAAGGGCTACCAGTAGGGCTAGTGTTAAGATTTCATTTAGGGTTAGAGTCAGGTTTAGACCTAGGGTTACTGTTAGGGTCAGATGAGGGTCAGTGTTAGGTTTAGAGGTAGAATGAGGGCTAGGGTTAAGACTAGTATTATGGCTAGACTTTAAGTTAGGCTAAGGATTAGGATTAGAACTAGGTTTAGCATTTGGGTTATGGTTTGCCTTAGTGTAAGGAATAGGGTTAGAGTTAGGGTTAGGGCTAGTGTTAGGGTTAGGTTAAAGCTAGATATAGTGTTAGAGTTAATTTAAGCTTACGGTGTTTTATAGAGCTAGGAGTAGTGTTAGGGTCAGGGTTAGTTTTAGAGTTAGTTTTAGGGCTAGTTGTAGGCTTATGGTTAATTTACATTAAGGGTTAATATAAGGACTATGGCCTGGTTTTGGTTTATGTCTAGGACTACGGATAGGGCAAGTTTTAGGGTTAGTGTTATAGTTAGGGGTAGTGTTAGGGTTTGTTTTAGGTTTATTTTCAGTTAAATTTAGAGTTAGGTTTATATTTAGACTTAGGCTTATATCTAGGATTAGGATTAAGACTAAGGATAGAACTAGGGCTAGGGCTAGTGCTAGGGCAAGAGTTAGAGTTAGTCTTATGGCTAGGTTTATGGTTAATATAGGATTAAATAAAGGCTAGGATTATCACTAGACTTTGTGTTAGGCCTAGGTTTAGGGCGAGGGTTAGGGTTAGGTTTAGGGTTATGGTTAGTTTTTGCTACAGGATGAGGTTATAGGTAAATTTAGGACTAGAGCAAAGAATAGAATTAGGGTTTGGGCTCGGGTTATGGTTCGGGTTAGGATTAAGCCTAGGTTTAGGGCTAAGATTGCAGCTAGGACTAATTTCAAGTCTAGTGTTACAGTGAAAATAGTTTTAGGGTTAGGTTCATGGCTACGTCTAGTGAAAGGGTTAGGTTTAGTGTTAGGGTCAGGTTTAGAGCTAAGGGTACTACTAGGGTCAGGGTCCTGATTACTGTTTTGGATAGGTTAATGCTTTACGTTAGGGCTTGAATTAACATTGGAGTTAGGGTTAGGGTAAAGATAGTTTTAGGTTTAGGTTTCAGGTTAGGTTTAGAATGACAGATAGGGTTAGGATTAAGGATACAGTTAGATTTAGGCCAAGGTTTAGCATTAGGGTTAGGGTTAGGGTAATTGATAGGGTTAGAGATAGGGGTATAGCTAGGGTCAAAGTTATGATTATTGATAGGGTTAGGCTTAGGGATAGGGTTGGGATTAAATCTAGGGTTATGGCTAGGGTTATAGTTACAATTAGTGATAGGGTTAGGTTTATTGGTAAACTAGGGATAGTGCTCAAAATAAGGCTAGGTTTTAGGTTAAGTTAAGGCTAGGTTTAGGGTTACGGCTAATGTAAGTACCAGGGTTGCAATTAAAGCTAATTTTAGGTTTAGGGTTAGGGTTAGGGCTAGGTTTATTGTTATGTTTAGGTATAGGGTTAGAATGATGTTTAGAGCCAGGGTTAGTGTTAAGGTCAGAGTCAGGGTCAGGGTTAGTTTTAGGGTTAGGCTTAAAACTCGAATTAGGGCTAGAGTTATGGCTAACTGTAGGGTTAGGGCTTACTTTATATTAAGGGTTAGGATTAGGTCTATGGCGTTTTTTTTTTTTTTTTTTTCTTTAGGGCTTAAGTTAGTGCTAGTTTTAGGATTAGCCTTACGGTTAGGGCTAGTGTTAGGTTTAGGTTTAGGCTAAGGGTTAGGGTTAGATCTATGGTTGTTGCTAGGGCTATGAATTTGGCTAGTGTTAGATCTATTGTTTGGGCTAGGATTAGGGTTCCAGTAAAGTTAGGGTTATAACAAAGTTTAGGACTAAAGTTAGACTTAGTTTTTGGACTAGGGTTACAGTTACGTTTAGGGATAGGGCTAAATTAGATCTAAGATTAGGGCTAGGGTTAGTGTTAGGGTTAGGCCTAGGGTTATGGTTATGGTTATAATTAAGGCTATGTTTAGGGCTAGGATAAGGGCTACAGTTTGTGTTAGGGTTAGGGCTACTATCATGGCTAGGGCTAATATCAGGTCTAGCATTATGCTTAAGGATAGTTTTAGGGTTAGATTTAAGGCTAGGTCTAATTTAAGGGTTAGGTATATGGTAAGAGTGAGGTTTAGAGCTAGGGGAATGATTAGGGTCAGTGTCAGTGTTAGGTTTAGGTTTAGGTTTGAGTTTAGGGTTAGGGCTCAAAATAGCATTAGGGTTTGGGTAAGGGTAATGATTGGATTTAGGTCTAGGGTTCAGGGTAGGTTTAGGGTAATTGATAAGTTTGGAGATAGTGATATGTTTAGGGTTAGGCCTAGGGTTAGCATTAGGGTAAGGTTTATGTTTAGGGTAATGATACAGTTAGACTTCAGTTTAGGGCTAGGAATATGTTTAGGATTAGGACTTGAATTAGGGTTAGGGTGAGAGTTAGAACTAGGGTTAGGTTAGGGTTATGTTTAGTGTAAGGGTTAGGTTCTGAGTTATGGTTTGGAATAGGATGATAATTAGGTTCAAGATTATGTCTAGGGATAGGATTACAGTATATTTTGTGTTAAGGTTAGGGTTAGGATTAGACCTAGGATTAGAGTTTAGAGTTTAGGTTTAGAGTGAGGACAAAATTTAGAGTGAGAAAAAGGGTCAGAGTTAGTGTTAGGATTTTGGATAGGGTTAGATCTAGAATGAGGGCAATGGTAAGGGCTATTAATATGGTTAGTGTTTTGGTTAGCCTAAGGATTAGGGATAGGTCTAGGGTTACCCTTAGGTTTAGGGTTTTGCTTAGGTAAGGAATTGGTTTAGAGCTAGGGTTATGGCTATGGTTATGGTTAGATTTAGGGTGAAAGCTAGGTTTAGGGCTCGGATTAGGCCTAAATAACCCTTGTGTTAGGGTTATGTCTAGTGTTAGGGCAATGGCTAATGTAAGAACTAGTGTTACCATTAGGGTTAGTTTTAGTGTTACGGTATTTGTTAGGTTTAGTGTTAGAATTAGCTTTAAGTTTAGGGTGATATTTATAGCTAGGGTTCATGTTAGGATAGGAGTCAGGATCAGGCTTAGTTCTAGGGTTAGCGTTAGGACTCGAATAGGGTAGGATTACTGTTAGGGTTCAGTGTAAGGTGAGGGAGGTGTTTTGATTTAAGGTGAGTGTTAGGATATTTGTCAGGGTCAGGGTTGGTTTTAAGGTTAGGGTTAGGACTCGGATTAGGGCTAGGATTAGGTCTAATTGTAGTGTTTGGATTTGGTTTAAGTTAAGATTTAGGGTTAGGGCTCATACTCACTTTTGTTTTAGTACTAGGGTTAGGGTTAGCACTAGTATTAGTGTTAGGCTTAGGTTTAGGGTTAGGGTTAAATTTGGAATTAGGTTTAGATCTAGGATTAGGGCTAGAACTAAGGATATGGCAAGGGTTATGTCTAGGTTTAGGGTTATGGTCAAGGATAGAGTTAGAACTAGGGATAGGGCTAGGGTGAGAGTTAGTCTTAGGGCTAGGGTTAGGGTTAGGGTTAGAGATAGGGGTAAATTAGTGCTAGGATTAGGGCTAGGTTTAGTGTTTAGTTTAAGCCTAGGGTTAGGGTTAAGGTTATAGTTATGGTTATGGTTAGGGTGAGGGTTAGAGTTTAGAGTTTGGGCAAAGTTTGGGGTAAGGGATAGGTTTATAGCTAGGTTTAGAGGTAGGGTGATGGTTAGAATTAGGATTAGGGCTGTGGTTAGGGTTAGGGACTTGATTAAGGCTAGGTTTAGATCTAGAAAGAGGGCTAGGGTTTTTTTTTTTAGGGTTAGGGCTAGGATTAGTGCTAGGGCTAATTTCAGATCCAGAATTATGGTTAAATATAGTTTTATAGTTAGGATTATGGGTATGTCTAGTGTAAGGGTTAGGTTTAGGGTTAGCATAAGGTTTAGAGCTAGGGGTATTATTAGGGTCAAGTTCTGGGTTAGGGTTTGGGACAGGTTAAGGTTTAAAGATAGGGCTTGAATTCGCATTAGGGTAATGGATATGGTTATGGTAATGGTTAGAGTTAGAAATCAGTTTAGGGCTAGGGTTATGCTAATAATTAGGGGTAGATTTTGTGTTAAGTTAGTGTAGGGTTAGGGTAATGGCTAATTTAAGTACTAGGGTTATGATTATGGCTAATTTTAGTGTTTAAGAACTAGGTTTACTGTTACATTTAGGTCTAGGGTTAGGGTGATATTTTGACCTCAAGTTAGTGTAATGGTCAGAGTAAGGTCCAGGGTTAGTTTTAGGGTTTGGCTTAAAACTCGAATTAGGGCTGAGGTTTGGGCTAGGTGTAGGGTTAGGGCTTGGTTTAGGTTAAGGGTTAAGGTTAGAAACTTTGGCTTGGTTTGATTTTAGGGCTAGAGTTAGGGTTAGTGAAAGTTTTAGGATTAGTGTTAGGGTTAGGACTAGTCTAAGATTTAGGCTTAGGCTTCGGTTTAGGGTTAACTTTAGAGTTAGGTTTTTATCTAAGTTTAGTGCTAGGGCTAAGGATAAGGCAAGGGTTAGAACTAGGATTTGGGATAGGTTTAGGTTTATCAGAAGGGATGGAATTAGAATGAGTGATAGGACCAGTGTGAGAGTTAGTTATTCTTAGGATTAGGGTTAGGTTTAGGCATACGGGTAAATTACTGTTATGGTTAGTATTAGGGCTAGGGTTAGGGCTTGTTTTAGAATTAGCATCAGGGTTAGGGCTAGTTTTGGGCTTAAGCATCGATTTAGGGTTAAATTTAAAGTTAGGTTTTGATCTAGTGTTAAAGCTATGGCTAAGAATAGGGCAATTGTGATGAAAAGGGTTAGGATTAGAGTTAGGGTTATGTTTAGGGTAAGGGATGTGATTTTGGCTAGGTTTAGGGCTAGGACAAGAGTCAGTATAAGGGTTAGGGCTTAGTTAGGCTTAAGGTTATGATTAAGGCTAGGTTTAGGGCTAGAATGAAGTTTAGGGTTTGTGTTAGGGTAATGGATAGTATTAGGCTAGGGCTAATGTCAGGTCTAGGGTTATCATTTGGGCTAGATTTAGTGTAAGGTTTATGGCTTGTTCGAGTGTAAGGATTATGTTTAGGGTAAGATTTAGGTTTATATCTAGGGTTATTTTTAGGGTCAGGGTAAGGGTTAGGGTTTGGGTTAAGTTAGGATTTAGGTTTAGGGTAATGACAGAGTTAATATTATGGTTTAGGTTTGGTTTAGTGTAATGGATAGGGTTAGGTTTAGGCTTAGAGTTAGATTAAGGGTTAGGGTAATTGTTAGGGTAATGGATAGGTTTAGACCTAATGTTAGGGCTAGCGTTATGTATAGGATTAGGGGTAGTTTTGGGTTAGGGTTAGGTTTAAGTTTAGGGTTAAATCTAGGTTTAGGACTTGGATAAGGCTAGGTTTTTGGTTAGGTCAGGCTAGGGTTACGGCTATGGCTAATGTATGAAGTGGGGTTATGATTAGTGCTAGTTATAGGGTTAAAGTTAGGGCTAGGTCTAGGGTTCGGTTGAGATATATGGTGATGATGATGTTTAGAGCCAGGGTTAGTATTAGGGTATTAGTAAGGGTCAGGGTTAGTTTTCGGGTTAGGACTAGAATTAGAGATATTGTTAGAGCTAGGTGTAGGGTTAGGATTTGGTTTAGGTTAAATGTTAGGGTTATGGCTATGACTCAGTTTTGGTTTAGTTCTAGAGCTAGGGTTAGAGCTATTTTTAGGATTAGCCTTAGTGTTAGGGCTAGTGTTAGGTTTAGGTTTAGGCTTAGGTTTAGGTTTAGATTTATAGTTAGGGTTAGAGGTTGAGTTATGGCCAGGACTATGAATCGGGTTAAGATTACATGAAGGATTAGGATTAGGATTAGGGTTCTAGTAAGGGATAGAGTTAGAACAAGGGTTTGGGTTAGGGTGAGAGTTAGAGTTAATCTATGTGCTAGAGTTAGGGTTAGGGTTAGGGATAGGGCTAAATTAGGACTAAGTTTAGGGCTAGGGTTAGTGTTAGGTTTAGGCCTAGGGTTTGGGTCAGGGATAAAATTAAGGCTATGTTTAGGGCTAGGATAAGGGCTAGGATTTGTGTTAGGGTTAGGCCTAGGATTAAGGCTAGGGTTAATATCAGGTCTAGGGTTAAGTTTAGGAATAGTTTTAGGGTTAGATTTATGGCTAGGTCTAGTGTAAGTGTTAGGTAGGGTAAGAGGTATATAATTAGGGGAAATATTAGATTCATGGTTATTATATTAGATTTAATATTAGATTAATATTAGATTTCAGGTTAGTGTTTGATTTAGGTTTGAGGTTAGGTTATGGCTCAAATTAGCATTAGGTTTAGGGTTAGCGTAATGATTGGGTTAGGCTTAGGTTTCAGGATAGGTTTAGGGTAATTGATAGGTTTGGGGAAAGTGATATGATTAGGGTTAAGCCTAGGGTTAGCATTATGGTAAGGGTTGTTTATAGGGTAATGAATACAGTTAGAGTTAAGTTTAGTGCTAGGGTTATGGTTAGGATTTGGTCTTGAGTTACAATTAAGTTGAAGGTTACAACTAGTATTAGGTTTAGGGTTATGTTTAGCATAAGGATTAGGTTCTGAGCTATGATTAGGGCTAGGCTGAGAGTTAGGTTCAGAGTTAGGTCTAAGGATAGGATTATGGTAAATTGTTGGTTAGGGTTGGGGTTAAAGTTATACCTAGGTTTAGTGTTAGGTCAGAATAAGGGTCAGGGTTAGGGTTAGGTTTTGGGATAGTGTTCGAGCTAAAATGAAGGCTAGGGTTAGGACTATTAATAGGGTTAGGGTTTTGGTTAGTCTAAGGACTAGGGATAGGTCTAGAGATACTCTTAGGTTTGGGGTTTAGCATAGCGTAAGGGGTTGATTTAGATCTAGGGTTAGGGCTATGGTTAGGGTTAGAGTTAGAATTAAAGCTAGGTTTAGGGCTAGGTTTAGGACTAGTTTTGTGTTAGGTTTAGGGCTAGGATTAGGGTAACGACTAATGTAAGAACTAGGGTTAACATTAGGGTTAATTTTAGATTTAGGGTTAGGGGTAGGTTGGGTGGTAGCATTAGGTTTGGGTTACAGTAATATGTATAGCTCAGTTCTTGTTAGGATAGGATTCAGGGTCAGGGTTAGTTTTATGGTTAGCATTAAGACTCAAATTAGTGCTATTGTTAATGTTAGTGTTTGGTTTGAGTTTAGGGCAGTGTTTAGAGCTAGGGTGAGTGTTAGGATATGAGTCAGGGTCAGGATTAGTTTTAAGGTGAGGCTGAGGACTCGAATTAGGGCTAGTTTTAAGTCTAGGTGTAGTGTTAGTGTTCGGTTTAAGTTAAGGTTTAGGGTTAGGGCTATTGTTCAGTTTTGGTTCACTGCTAGGATTAGGGTTAGTGCAAATTTTACGATTAGCATTAGAGTTATGGCTAGTGTTAGTTTTGGGCTTAGGCTTAGGTTTAAGGTTAGATTTAGCGTTAGGGTTAGGGCTAGGATCAACTTTAGGGCAAGTGTTAGGGCTAGTGTTATGTTCACAGTTGCAGATAGGGATACAACTAGGGATAGGGCTAGCGCAAGAGTTAGAGTTAGTCTTAGGGCTAGGGTTAGAATAGGGTTAGAGATAGAGCTAAATTAGGGCTAGGATTAGGGCTAGGTTTTGTGTTTAGCTTAAGCATAGGGTTAGGGTTAGCGTTAGGTTTAAATTTAGGGTAAGGGATAACATTATAGCTAGGTTTAGAGGTAGGGTGAAGGTTAGAATTAGGGTTAGTTATAGGTCTAGAGTTAGGCTTATGATTAAGGCTAAGTTTAGGGCTAGGATGAGGGCTAGGTGTGTTTTTATGGTTAGGGTTAGGATTATGGCTAGAGCTAATTTCAGGTCCAGAATTATGGTTAAATATAGTTTTAGGATTAGGTTTATGGCTATGTCTAGTGTAAGGTTTAGGTGTTTGGTTATGGTCAATTTAGAGCTAGGGGTATTATTAGGGTCAAGGTCTGGGTTAGGGTTTGGGATAGGTTAAGGTTTCTAGTTTGGGCTTGAATTAGTTGTAGAATTAGGGTTAGGGTAATGATAGGGTTAGGTTTAGGATTCAAGTTAGGTTTAGGATAATGGAAGTGTTAGGATTCAGGATAGGGTTAGCTTTATGCCTAGTGTTATCATTATAGTTAGGGTTATGGTTATGGTAATGGATAGAATTAGAGATCAGTTTAAGCCTAGAGTTATGGTTAAAATTAGGGATTGTGTTAGGGTTAGGTTAGGTTTAAAGCTAGGGTTAGGGCTTGGATAAGGGCTAGGTTTGGAGTAATGTTAGGCCTAGGGTTAGGGTTACAGTTAATGTAAGTACTAGTTTTACAATTAGAGCTAGTTTTAGGGTTTTAGTTCTAGGTTTAGTGTTAGGGTTAGGTTTAGGGTCAGGGTGATGTTTAGAGCTAGAAGTGTTAGGGTCAGTGTCAGGTTCAGGGTTAATTTAAGGGTTCAGCTTCCAATTCAAATTGGGGCTAGGGTTAGGTCTAGGTGTAAAGTTAGGGTTTGGTTTAGGTTGATGGTTAGGGTTAGAGCTATGGCTTGGTAGGGCTAGGGCTAGGGTTAGGGCTCATTTTAGGATTAGTGTTGTTTTTTGGGCTAGTGTTAGGGGTAGGCTTAAGCTTCAGGTTAGGGCTAGATTTATATTTATGTTTTGCCTAAAGTTAGTGCTAGGAATAAGGATAGGGCAAGGGTTAGTACTAGGGTTAGGACTAGGGTTAGGGTTACAATAAGGTACAGGGTTAGAAGGAGTGATAGGGCTACTGTGAGAGTTAGAGTTAGTCTTAGGTCTAGGGTTAGGGTTAGGGTTAGGGATAGGGCTAAATTACGGCTAGGGTTTTGTTAGGGCTAGGGTTAGGGCTACTTTTAGGATTAGGATTAGGCATCGAGTTAGGGTTAGATTTAGAGTTAGTTTTAGATCTAGGGTTAGTGCTATTGCTAAGAATAAGGCAAGGATTATCATTAGGGTTAGGGTTAGAGTTAGGGTTTAATTCAGGCTAAGGATGTGGTTATAGCTAGATTTAGGGCAAGGGCAAAGCTTAGTATAGGGTTAGAACTAGGGTTAGGGTTAGGGTTATGATTAAGGCTGTGTTTAGGGCTACAATGAGGACTAGGATTTGTTTTAGGTTTAGGGATAGTATTAGGGCTATGGCTAATGTCAGGTCTAGGGTTACAGTTAGGGATAGATTTAGTGTTAGATTTATGGCTTGGTCCAGTGTAAGGGTTAGGATTTTGGTTAGAGTCAGGTTTAGATCTAGGGTTATTTTTAGAATCAGGGTCACAATTAGGGTTTGGGTTAAATTAGTGTTTAGATGCAGGGCTCGAATTAGTTTTAGATTTAGGCTTAGGGTAATGACAGGGTTAGGTTTAGGGTTTAGGTTTGGTTTAGTGTAATGTATAGGGTTAGGGTTAGGCCTAGGTTTATCAGAAGGATTAAGATTATCGTTTGGGTAATGGATAGGGTAAGCCCTAATGTTGGGGCTAGAATTATGTGTAGAATTATGTATAGGTAATGAATAGGGTTAGTTTTAGGTTTAAGTTTTGGGATAAAGCTAGGTTTAGGACTCGGATTAAGGCTAGGTTTTTGGTTAGTTTAGGGCTAGTGTTATGGCTACCACTAATGTATGAAGTAGGTTTATGATTACAGATAGTTGTAGAGTTAGAGTTAGGTCTAGTTCTAGTGTTAAGGTTAGGTTTATGGTGATGATGATGTTTAGAGCCAGGGTTAGTGTTAGGGTCAGAGTCAAGGTCAAGGTTAGTTTTTTGGTTAGGGTTAGTCTATAATTAGGGATAGGGTTTGGACTAGGTGTAGGGTTAGGGTTCAATTAAGAATAAGGGTTAAGGTTAAGGCTATGACTCAGTTTTGTTTTAGGGCTAGGGCTAGGGTTAGGGCTAGTTTTAAGATTAGTCTTAGGGTTAGGGCTAATGTAAGTGTGAGATTTAGGATTAGGTTAAGGATTAGGGATAAGAGTAGAGTTATGGTTAGATTTAGTCTTAGGGTTAGGGTTAAATTTAGAGTTAGGTTTATATCTAGGTTTAGAGATAGGGCTAAGTGTAGGGCTAGGGTAGGGCTACATTTAGAGCTAGGTGTATGGTGATGGTAAGGTATAGGGTTAGAACTATGTATAGAGCTAGTGTGAGAGTTAGAGTTAGTCTTTGGTCTAGGGTTAGGGTTAGGGATAGGGATAAATTAGGGCTTGGAATAGGGCTAGGGTTAGTGTTAGGTTAGGCCTAGGGTTAGGGCTAGGATTAGTGTTAGGTTTAGGTTTAGGGTTAGGTTTAGGGTAAGGGATGGGAATATAGCTAGTTTTAGGACTAGGATGAGAATTAGGATTAAGGTTAGGGCTAATGTTAGAGTTAGTGTTATGATTAAGGTGAGGTTCATGGCTAGGATGTGGGCTATGTTTTGTATTAGGGTTAGGGCTAGGATTAGAGATAGGGCTAATATCAGGTCTAGGGTACGGTTATGGATAGTTTTAGGCTTAGGTTTATGGCTAGGTCTATTGTAAAGTTTAGGTTTCTTATTAGGGTCAGGTTTAGAGCTATTGGTATTATTAGAGTCAGAGTCAAGTTTAGGGTTTGTGTTAGGTTAAGGTTTAGGTTTAGGGCTCAGTTTAGTCTTCTGTTTAGGGATTGAGTAATGACACAATTAGGTTTAGGATTCAGGATAGGTGTAGGTTAATGGACAGGGTTAAGGCCTGTGCTAGGTATAAGGTTCTGCCTAGGGTTAGCATAAGGATTATAGTTATCTTAGGGTAATGAATAGGGTTAGAGCTAGGGTTATGGCTAGGGTTATGGTAAGGATTAGCTCTACGGTTAGGCTTAGGGTTATGCTTATGGCTAGGGTTATTGTTAGGGATATCTTTAGTGTTAAAGCTAAGGTAGGGCTCGGATTAGGGGTAGCTTTGATGATAGATTAGGGCCATGGCTAATGTAAGAACTTGTGTAATGATTAGGACTAGTTTTATGGCTAATATTATGACTAGGTGCAGTTTTCAGATTACTTTTAGGGTTAGGGTGAAGTTTAGAGCTAGGTTTAGTGTTAGTGTCAGGGACAGTGTTCGGGTAGTTTAATGGTTAGGGTTAATGCCTGATTTAGGACTAGGGTTAGGTCTAGATGTAGGGTTAGAGTTTGGGTTAGGTTAAGGGTTATTGTTTAGGCTACGTCTAATTTGTCCTTATGTCTAGAGCTATAGCATGGCTAGATTTAGGATTAGGTTTAGGTCTAGGTCTAGTATTAGGGTTAGGTTTAGGTATAAGGTTACCAGTAGGGCTAGTGTTAAGTTTTGGTTTAGGATTAGGTTTAGATTTAGACCTAAGATTAGTGTTAGGGTAAGAATAATGGTCAAGGGGGCTGGGGATGTGGCTTAAGTGGTAGCGCGCTAGCCTGACGTGCATGCGGCCTGGGTTTGATTCTCAGCACCACATACAAACAAAGATGTTGTGTCTGCCCCAAACTAAAAAATCAATATTAAAAAATTCTCTCTCTCTCTCTCTCTCTCTCTCTCTCTCTCTCTCTCTCTCTCTAAAAGAAGAATAATGGTCATGGATAGGGTTAAGGTTTGGGTTATGGTTAGATCTAGAATGAAGACTAGGCTTCAGACTAGTTATAGAGTTAGGGTTTTGGTTAGGCTAAGGATTAGTGTTAAGAATACGGTTAGCATTAGGGTGAGAGTTTGGCATAGGGTAAGGGATAAGGTTAGAGCTAGGGTTAGGACCAGGGTTAGGGTTAGGTTTAGGGTTAAAGCTCGTGTTAAGGCTTGGATTAGGGCTAGTTTTGTATTAGGGTTAGGGCTAGTGTTATGGTTACAGCTATTGTAAGAACTAGTGTTACAATTAGGGTTAGTTTTAGGGTTAGGTTTAGGGCTAGGTCTAAGGTTAGGATTAGGTTTATGGTTAGGGTGATTTTTAGAGCTAGGTTTAGTGTTTAGATATGAGTCAGGGTCATGGTTATGTTTAGGGTTAGGGTTAGGTTTCAAATTAGGGATAGGGTTACTGCTGGTATAGGGATAGGGTTTGGTCTAGGATAAGGGTTAGTGTTGGGCGTATGGCTCGGTATTGTTTTAAGGCTAAGGCTAGGTTTACAGCTAATTTTAGGATTAGCATTATAGTTAGAGCTAGTTTGAGTGTTAGGCTGAGGCATTGGGCTGGGGTTAATTTTAGAGATAGGTGTTGATCTAGACTTAGTACAAGGCTAAAGATAATGCAAGGGTAATGACTAGGGTTAGAGCTTGGGTTAGGGTTATGGTAAGGGATAGGGTTATAAGTAGGGATAAGTCTTGTGTGAGAATTATAGTTAGTCTTAATTCTAGGGTTAGGGTTAGTGTTAGGAATAGGGCTAAATTAGGGATAGGATAAGGGCTAGGTTTAGTTTTAGGTTTAGGGCTAGAGTTAGTGTTATTGTTAGGGCTAGGGCTAGTTTTAGGTTTAGGGTAAGGGTTAGAGATTAAGTTTTGGTGAGGGGGAGTGTTAGGTTTAGTGATAGATCTGGGTTAGGGTTATGGTTTTTGGCTAGAGTTTGGGTTGGGTTTAGGGCTAGGGTTTTCATTAGGGTTAGGGTTAGTTTTAGAGTAATGTATTGGATTAGATGTAATGTAAAGTTTAGGGTTAAGTTTAGGTTATGATTAAATTTAGTTTTATGGATAGGTTTAATTTTGATTATGGTAAGGGTTACGGTTAAGTTCATGGCAAGGCTTAGGTTTAGGATTAGGTCGAGAGTTAGTTTAATGATTAGGTTTAGGGTTAGGGTTAGGTATAGGGATAGGGTTAGGGTAATGTTATGGTTAGAGCTAGTGTTGGTACTAGGGTTAAGGTTAGGATTAGGTCTAAGGTTAGGTTTAGGTTTAGGAATAGGTCTAGGGTTATGTTTAGGCTAAGGGTAGGCTTTGAGCTAGAGTTATGTGTAAGGCAAGGGTTAGGGTTAGGGCTACATTTAGAATTATGGTTATGCTTAGGGTAGTTTTAGGCCTTAGATTAGGACAAGGTTTGTGTTAGGTTTAGGCCCAGGGTTAAGGCTATGTGTAACATAAGATCTAGGGTTCTGATTAGAGCTAGTTTTAGGGTTAGAGTTATGGCTATATCTAGTGATAGGTTTAGGTTTTGGGTTCAGGTTTAGAGCTAGGTTTAGTGTTAGTGTTAGGGTCAGTGTTCATGTTAGAGTTAGGTTTAGGGGGGAAGCCAGAATGAGGACTAGGGTTAGGTCTAGGGTATGGTTAGTGTTTACTTTAGGTTAAGGATTATGTTAGGGCTAGGGCTCAGGGTTTTTTTTAGGTCTAGGTCTCAAGTTATGGTTATATTTAGAATTAGGCTTAGGTCTAAGGTTAGTGTTAGGCTTAGGTTTAGGTATAAGTTTACTTGTAGGTCTAGTTTTAGTGTTTGGTTTAGGGTTAGGGTCAGATTTAGACTGAGGGTTTGTGTTAGGGTAAGGATTTGAGTTAGGATTAGAGCTAGAATGAGTGCTAGAGTTAAAACTAGTAATAGAGTTATTGTTTGGATTAGGCTATTGGTTAGGATTAGGGCTAAGGTTAGCGTTATGAATAGGGTTTGGCTTAGGGTAAGTGATAGAGTTACAGCTAGGGTTATGGCTAGGGTTAGGGTTAGGGTTAGGACTATGTTTATGGTGAGGTTTAATTCTAGGGTTAGGGCTCAGATTAGGGCTAGTTTTTTCTGTTAGGTTTAGGGCTAGGGTTAGGGCTATGGTTAATATAAGAACTAAGGTTATGATTAGAGTTAATATTTGGTCTAGATCTAATGTTAACATTATCTTTAGTGTTAGTGTGATATATAGAATTAAATTTATTGTTAGAATATAAGTCAGGGTCAGGGTTGATTTTAGGACTAGGACATGAATTGGAGTTAGAAGGTTATGGCTGGGTCTAGGGTTATGGTTTGGTTTAGATTAACATTTAGGGTTAGGGCACTGGCTCAGTTTTGTTTAAGGGATAAGTCTAGGGTTCCGGCTAGTTTTAGGATTAGCGGTAGTGTTAGGTCTAGTGGTAGGTTGAGGTTTAGGCTTAGGGTGACGGTCAAATGTAGAGTTATGGTTAGATCTAGGGTAGGGTCTAGGGCTAGGTTTAGGGCTAAGGTTAGGGCTTGTGATAGGTTTATTGTAATGGATAGGGTTAGAACTAGAAATAGGGCTGTGGGAGAGTTAGAGTTAGTCTTAGGCCAAGATTAGGGGTAGAGTTAGGGTTAGGGATAAATTAGGGCTAGGATTAGTTCTAGGGTTAGTGTTAGTTTTAGGCCTATGGTTAGGGCTAGAGATATGGTTAGTGTTAGGATTAGGGTTATTGATAGGATTAGGGGAAAGGATGGCATTATACCTAATTTCAGGTCTAGGGCGAGGGTTAAAATTAGAGATAGGGCTAGAGTTAGGGTTTGGGTTAGTATTATGGCTAGGTAAAGGCCTAAGATGAGCACTAGTGTTTGTGTTAGGGTTAGGGCTAGGATTCTGGCTGGGGCTAATGTCAGGTCTGGGTTCATGGTTATGGTTAGTTTTAGGGTTAGGTTATGGCTAGGTCTAGTGTAAGGGTTAGGTTTAGGTTAAGGTTCAGGTTTAAACCTAGGTGTATTATTCGGGCCAGGGTTAAAAAGGGTTTGGTTTAGGTTAAGATTTAGTGTTAAAGCTTGAATTAGCATTAGGGATAGGGTTAGGGTCCGGGTTAGGGGAATTGGTAAGGTTAGGTTTAGGGTTCAGGTTAGATTTAGAGTAATAAATAGGTTTAGTGTTAGCCATAGTTTTAGCATTAGGCCTATGGTTAGCATTTGGGTTAGGCTTACCTTTAGGGTAATGGATAGGGTTAGAGCTAAGTTTAGGGCTAGGGTAATGGTTAGAATTAGGACTAGGATTAGCGTTAGGCCTAGGGTTCATGTCAGGTTTAGGTTTGGGTTAAGTGTTAATGTTTGAGCTAGGATTAGGGCTAGCGTGAGTGTTAGGGTTAGAGTGAGGGATAATATTAGGGTTAGGTTTTGATTTATGTTAAGATTAAGGTTAGAGTTTGAGCTACAATTAGGCTTAGGACAAGGTTTAGGGTTAGGGATAGGTCTAGGCTTATGGTTAGGGTTACAATAAGGACTAGGTTTAGGGCTAGGATAAGGGCAATGTTTTGTGTGAGGTTTATGGCTAT